>NW_027253696.1:278163-340243 GCF_044704955.1 Pristiophorus japonicus
GAGGGAGGGAGAGGGAGCGAGAGAGGGAGGGAGAGGGAGCGAGAGAGGGAGGGAGAGGGAGCGAGAGAGGGAGGGAGAGGGAGCGAGAGAGGGAGCGAGAGGGAGCGAGAGAGGGAGCGAGAGGGAGCGAGAGAGGGAGGGAGAGGGAGCGAGAGAGGGAGGGAGAGGGAGCGAGAGAGGGAGGGAGAGGGAGCGAGAGAGGGAGGGAGAGGGAGCGAGAGAGGGAGGGAGAGGGAGCGAGAGAGGGAGCGAGAGAGGGAGGGAGAGGGAGCGAGAGAGGGAGGGAGAGGGAGCGAGAGAGGGAGGGAGAGGGAGCGAGAGAGGGAGGGAGAGGGAGCGAGAGAGGGAGGGAGGGAGAGGGAGCGAGAGAGGGAGGGAGACACGACAGTGGGGGCGGGGGGGGGGAAAGAGACAGTGGGAGGGAGATAGTGAGAACATAAGAAATAGGAGCAGGAGTCGTCCATTTGGCCCCTCGAGCCTGCTCCGCCATTCAATAAGATCATGGCTGATCTGATCATGGACTCAGCTCCACTTCCCTGCCAGCTCCCTATAACCCTTTACTCTCTTATTGCTCAAAAATGTATCTATCTCCGCCTTAAATATATTCAATGACCCAGCCTCCACAGCTCTCTGGGGCAGAGAATTCCACAGATTTACAACCCTCTGAGAGAAGAAATTCCTCCTCATCTCAGTTTTAAATGGGCGGCCCCTTATTCTAAGACTATGTCCCCTAGTTTTAATTTCCTCTATGAGTGGAAATATTCTCTCTGCATCCACCTTGTCGAGCCCCCTCATTATCTTATATGTTTCAAAAAGATCACCTCTCATTCTTCTGAACTCCAATGTGTATAGGCCCAACCTACTCAACCTATCCTCATTCGTCAACCTCCTAATTTCCGGAAACAACCTAGTGAACCTTCTCTGAACAGCCTGCAATGCAAGTATATCCTTCGTTAAATACGGAGACCAAAACTGTACGCAGTACTCCCGGTGTGGCCTCACCAATATCCTGTACAGTTGTAGCAGGACTTCTCTGCTTTCTACTCTATCCCCCTTGCAATAAAGGCCAACATTCCATTTGCCTTCTTGATTACTTGCTGTACCTGCATACTAACATTTTGTGTTTCATGCACAAGGACCCCCAGGTCCACTGTACTGCAGAATTTAGCAATTTTTCTACATTTCAATTATAATTTTCTTTTCTATTCTTTCTGCCAAAGTGGATAATCTAACATTTTGCCACATTATACTCCATCCGCCAAACTTTTTGCCCACTCACTTAGCCTGTCTATATCCCTTTGCAAATTTTTTTTGTGTCCTCCTCACATTTGAGGGGGAGAGACAGTGAGTGAGTGAGGGGGAGAGACAGTGAGAGAGTGAGGGGGAGAGCGAGAGTGAGGGGGAGCGAGAGTGAGGGGTGAGGAGCGAGAGTGAGGGGGGAGAGTGACAGTGAGACGGAGACAGTGAGGGAGGGAATGTGAGGGGGAGAGCGACAGTGAGACGGAGACAATGAGGGAGGGACAGTGAGAGGGAGACAGACAGAGACAGAAAGAAACTAACAGAGAAACAAGCATATTAGGATGTAGAAGATTTCATGGCAGTACAGGTATTTAAAGATGACATGGGAATTTCTACTGATATCCAGGCCAACATTTATCTCAACATCTAGGTGCTGTTAGTGGGACCTTGCTGTGTGCAAATTGGCTGCAACATTTGCTTACTTGACACTACATTACAGAAGTACTTCACTGACTGTGAAGCGCTTTGGGACATGCTGAGGATGCTGAAGGCGTTGTATAAATGCAAGTTGATTCTTTTAATGATGGCACCAGCTGCAGAAACAACTGCTGTACAATGGATCACAAATGCATGTAGTATATTCCAGGGATGACTCAGAAACTATTCCTCAAGACACTGTGACCTTTTTCCAAAAATAAGTTGCTTGTTGTTGTTGATGCAAGTAATCAGTTAATGCAGGCGAACACTGGCTCAAACTAATTCCAGAGACCTTTAGTATAATACATCTCATATATATATGTAGCTTCCCTAAAGTCATTCTTTGGAATGAATGTGAAGCTGTGATTAGAGCAGAATTGACTAATTATTAGGGCTGGTGGGAAGACTCAACCCTCAGCCCGAAATCACTGGCTGAGCAAACACTCAGGCTTCACTGCAGTCACACATTAATCCACCTAGTTTATTTTTAGCTACCAACCAGAAATATCATGACATTTAACAACTTACAGATAATCTATCAGGCAATATTAGTACCTAGATGTCAGTCACTTGCTCATAGAATTTCAGCTACCACTGGTACGGACAACACTCTCTTACTCGCATATTTAGAAACCTGCTGCAAGATGGGAGAATGCATCAAAATCACTGAGTCTCCATAACATTGAGAAACTTGAAAAATATGATTGGCCTCCATCAACCACCTTCCTTTGTGCTCGATATGACTCCAGCCAGTGGAGAGTTTTCCCCCTGATTTCCATTGACTTCAGTTTTACTAGAGCTCCTTGATGCCACACTCGGTCAAATGCTGCCTTGATGTCAAGGGCAGTCACTCTCACCATACCTCTGCAATTCAGCCATTTTGTCCATTTTTGGACCAGGTAATGAGGTCTGGAGCCAAGTGGTCCTGGCCGAACCCAAACTGAGCATCGGTGAGCAGGTTATTGGTGAGTAAGTGCCGCTTGAAAGCACTGTCGATGACACCTTCCATCACTTTGCTGATGACTGAGAGTAGACTGATGGGGCGGTAATTGGCTGGATTGGATTTGTCCTGCTTTTTGTGGACAGGACATACCTGGGCAGTTTTCCACATTGTTGGGTAGATGCCAGTGTTGTAGCTGTACTGGAACAGCTTGACTAGAGGCGCGGCTAGTTCAGGAGCACAGGTCTTCAGCACAACAGCCGGGATGTTGTCGGGACCTGTAGCCTTTGCTGTGTCCAGTACATTGTCATTTCTTGATATCATGTGGAGTGAATCAAATTGGAATCTGTGATGGTGAGGACCTCAGGAGAAGACCGAGAAGGATTATCCACACGGTACTTCTGGCTGAAGATGATCACAAATGCTTCAGCCTTGTCTTTTGGACTCGCATGCTGAGCTCTGCCATCATTGAAGATGGGGATGTTTATGGATTTTCCTCCTTCCGTTATCTGCTGAATTGTCCACTGCCAGTCACAACAGCATCAGCTGAGAAAGGGAAGTTGTGCGGCCAGGATTTTAGTTCAAGTGGGGTCAAGGGACAAGATGGGATTGAAGACAATGGGGACATGGGGAGAAACTGGAGAGAATGAGCTTTTAGGGCTTGAGTGGGAATGGGACTGGGGAGGGTTTGGTTTTGTGGGCAAGGGGAAGGAAGAATGTTGGTGATCTAGGAATTCATGGACACCTAGCACTTTTCGTTATCAGTGAGGGATTCAAGAAGGATGAGCCTGGGTGATTCTGGAGTCATGGCTGGATTTAAGCAGTGAAGCCAGTGGAACTTGATGTAGTGAAGGCAGATCTGACAATGAATGGCTGAATCATCCAGCACCACTAGCCACAGCAAATTATGTTTGACACCACTGGCAGTGTCTCTCTAGTAGTACTCTGTACTACAAGAAGCACCAGTGCAGGCTCCTTTATATTGAAGCGTTGAATGAAATATCTGCCTCTCATTGGCAATCAAGTAATGGTCCAGTCCTATGTAGCATATACTACAGCAGCGGTGACCTGACCTATATTCTTTGCTTTTTGTCTTTAAATTCAATATAATGGGGTTACCATTGAGCAGAAACTTAACTGGACCTGCCACACTTTGGCTACAAGAGCAGGTCAGAGGCTGGGTATTCTGCAGCGAGTGTCTCACCTCCCGACTCCCAAAGCCTTTTCCCCATCTACAAGGCACAAGTCAGGTGTGTGATGGAATATTCTCCAGTTGCTGCTCCAACAACACAAGAAGCTCAACACCATCCAGGACAAAGCATCCCGCTTGAGCAGCACCCCATCCTCCACCTTAAACATTCATCCTCTCCCTCACCGGTGCAGTTTGGCTGCAGTCTGCATCATCTAAAAGATGCACTGCAGCACCTCGGCAAGGTTTCTTCAACAGCACCTCCCAAACTTGTGACCTCTACCATCTAGAAAGAAAAGGGCAGCAGGCCTTGGGAACACCATCACCTCCAAGTTCCCCACTATCCTGTCTTGGAAATAAATCACTATTTCTTCATCGTCACTGGGTCACAATCCTGGAACAGCACTTTGGGAGTACATTCACCACACGACTGCAGCGGTTCAAGGCGACAGCTCACCACCACCTTCTCGAGGGCAATTAGGGATGGGCAATAAATGCTAGGCTTGCCAATGATGCTCACATCCAATGAATGAATAAAAAAGACACAAGCTATTGTTATGCACTTGAGTTGATAAACTTTGAGACAGTATCATTTTCTGTGAACGTCCATAATTAAGGTTTTGAGGATTTATTTCTCATAAATTCCATTTAAGTTTTCAATAACTTGTATTTTATCACTCACTATTATCAGTCATCTTTCATTTTTAAAAACCTTGGGTAAAATGGGAGCATCTTACAGTAAACGGCGCAAATCCTTGTGGTAACAAGTGTGAGCCTGGCTCAGTGGAGACACACATGCCTGTGAGTTAGCAGCGTACGACAGAGTTCAAATTCCACCATGGGCCTGAGCAAATAACCTAAGCCAACACTTCATGGTAAATCTGAGGGAATGCTGTATTGTCAAGGAGTTACACCAAGCTGCTGTCTGACTGCTCAGGTCACGATCCAAGCATGACACGATCCAAGAAGTGTGCAGGCCACACTGCCCTCAACTAATGAAACAGTTGGAGAAGTCTCACGTGCAGTTCAGTATATATTAAAGATCTGATACCCTTGCAGCAAACAGCTGTCACATCTGGCTACATAACAGTTATTGTACTTCAAAGTAATTCAATGTAAAATGAAAATTAAAGATTTGCATTTATATAGCACCTTTCATGACCTCAGGCTGTCCCAAAGCGCTTTACAGCCATTGAAGTACTTCCGAAGTGTAGTCACCGTTATAAAGTAAGAAAATGCTACAGCCAATTGGTCCCACAAACAGTAAGGAGACAAATGACCAGATAATCTGTTTTAGTGAAGTTGGCTGAGTGATAAATATTGGCCCCAGGACACCAGAGAGAACTCCCTTGCTTGTCTTCCAATAGGTCTCGGAAAGACGGCAACTCTGACAGTGCAGCACTCCCTCAGTACTGCACCAGAGTGTCAGCCTGGATTATGTGTTCCAGTCTCTGGAGTGGGCCCTCAACGCATGACCTTCTGACTCAGAAGTACTGACCTACTGAGCCACGGCGGACACGTTGTGTTTAAAGTATCTTGAGAAGTTCCTGAGGGAAATAATAAGGCTTTATATAAATGCAACTCTGTCAACCTTTACAGGCTAACCCTGAAAATGAGAGGAGACAGATCTGCCTGCTCTCAGCTCACAGACAATAATCGCCCTCAACTATCTTTTGGAAAGCTAAATTTAGCTCCCAAAAGATCACAGCACAAATACCAAAACATGTCTCTGCTTTGCAAACATTTCCAATACTCCCCCTCCCCCTCGGCTCCTACTGTTCCTCAGATCAGAAACCCGGAGATCAACTGCAGTCCCTGTCAACACACAATGTCGGATTTGCAACTGACTTGGTAAGACACATCTAAACAACTACTTTTAAAAACCTAGAAGCAGTAAATCATTAAACGGTCATTTTTCTCCCTTGTTTGAGCAGTGGTGAAACTAGCAATGAAACAAAGTTGTTCGACCGTGCCTTGTACTTACAGAGTGACGTTCAGCACAACGGCTCTGTCCTCCCGTTAACAGAGGCTGCACAACATTATTGGAACTCATGTCCCTGAGCAGGGAAAGGCTGGATTATTCCCAGACTTGACATTAAATCTCCTTTGGCTATTCTCGATTTTAAATTTAGCCCACTGCCACTGTCAGAATGCAGAGTTCACTTGTAGTTCTGTAATCAGAAGGTGAGAGACTACTAGTTTATCCCATCTATCAGGGGAGGGTCATGGAATGAAAAATTACAAAAATAGGTCCAGTCTATTTATTTATAGTTTATAAATAATTAACTATTGAGGAGGGTAAAACAGTATCAAAGGCTAATAAAAACAGAGAATGCTAGAAATCTCAGCGGGTCAGGCAGCATCTGTGGAGAGAAAAACAGAGTTAACGGTTCAGGTTGACGACCCTTCATCAGAACTGCCGAATGTTCAAAAAGAGCATATTCTTAAACACTGAAAGGGGGAGGGGAGGAAAGAACAAAAGGGAAGGTCTGTGATAGGGTGGTAGGCAGGCGAGATTAGAGACACAAAGGGATGATGGGCCAAATTGAAATGGTAATGCCAGAAGTTAGAAAAAGGTTAATCTGGATAGGGTGTGAATGGCACAGTAATGACCAGCTGCCATTATAGACAAAGAAAAAAAAGGAAGAAAAAAATACATAAAATGGTGGTTGGGGGTGGGGGGGGGGGGAAAGGGAGCCAAAGATGGACAGAGGTTCTGCTCTGAAATTGTTGAACTCAATGTTGAGTCCAGAAGGTTGTAAAGTGCCTAAACGAAAGATGAGGTGCTGTTCCTCGAGCTTGCGTTGAGCTTCATTGGAACAGCCGAGGACGGAAATATCAGAATGGGAATGGAGTGGAGAATTAAAGTGACAGGCGGCCGGAAGCTCAGGACTGAACGGAGGTGTTCAGCAAAGCGGTCACCCAATCTACGCTTGCTGTCCCCAATGTAGAGACCATGGGCCCAAGTTTCGAGCCGCGCCTAAAACGGCGCTGTCCCGACCTGGATGCCCGTTTTTCGCGCCACAAAGTGCGCCTAAAAAAACCCTCCGTATTCTCCACCTCCCTGCAGGTCCTCTGGCCCTCGGCGCGGCGCAGCAGGAGCTGTAGGGGGGCGGAGCCAGGTCCCTGCACTGAAAACAGTGCCGGGACCTCTGCACATGCGCGCTACAGTGGGCACGCAATTGCAATAGCTCCAGGCGCCCGAAACTGTGTGGGAGGGGCCCGAAGCACGCAGCCCCTAGCCCTGGCCGAATGGCCTCACTGGGGCTGCGTGAATAAGGCTCCTCCCACGGCCAGCTCCTGTTTCCTCCCGAATCCCGCTCCTGCTTTCCCCCCCGCCCGGACCGGACCGGACCTGCCTGTCGCTGCCGCTCCTGCTCCCCCGCCCCCCCCACCCCCCGACCCAACCCGACCGTCGCTGCCGCTCCTGCTTCCCCCCCCCACCCACCGAACCGGACCCGACCGTCGCTGCCGCTCCTGCTTCCCCCGCCCCCCCCCCCCACCGAACCGGACCCGACCGTCGCTGCCGCTCCTGCTTCCCCCGCCCCCCCCCCCACCGAACCGGACCCGACCGTCGCTGCCGCTCCTGCTCCCCCCCCCCACCCACCGAACCGGACCCGACCGTCGCTGCCGCTCCTGCTTCCCCCGCCCCCCCCCCCCCACCGAACCGGACCCGACCGTCGCTGCCGCTCCTGCTTCCCCCGCCCCCCCCCCCCCACCGAACCGGACCCGACCGTCGCTGCCGCTCCTGCTCCCCCCCCCCACCCACCGAACCGGACCCGACCGTCGCTGCCGCTCCTGCTTCCCCCGCCCCCCCCCCACCGAACCGGACCCGACCGTCGCTGCCGCTCCTGCTCCCCCCCCCCAGCCACCGAACCGGACCCGACCGTCGCTGCCGCTCCTGCTCCCCCCCCCCCCACCCCCCGACCCGACCCGACCGTCGCTGCCGCTCCTGCTTCCCCCCCCCAGCCACCGAACCGGACCCGACCGTCGCTGCCGCTCCTGCTCCCCCCCCCCCCACCCCCCGACCCGACCCGACCGTCGCTGCCGCTCCTGCTCCCCCCCCCCCCACCCCCCGACCCGACCGTCGCTGCCGCTCCTGCTCCCCCCCCCCCCACCCCCCGACCCGACCCGACCGTCGCTGCCGCTCCTGCTCCCCCCCCCCAGCCACCGAACCCGACCCGACCGTCGCTGCCGCTCCTGCTCCCCCCCCCCCACCCCCCGACCCGACCCGACCGTCGCTGCCGCTCCTCCCCCCCCCCCCCAGCCACCGAACCGGACCCGACCGTCGCTGCCGCTCCTGCTCCCCCCCCCCCACCCCCCGACCCGACCCGACCGTCGCTGCCGCTCCTGCTCCCCCCCCCCAGCCACCGAACCGGACCCGACCGTCGCTGTCGCTCCTGCTTCCCCCGCCCCCCACCCCCCGACCCGACCCGACCGTCGCTGCCGCTCCTGCTCCCCCCCCCCAGCCACCGAACCCGACCCGACCGTCGCTGCCGCTCCTGCTTCCCCCGCCCCCCACCCCCCGACCCGACCCGACCGTCGCTGCCGCTCCTGCTTCCCCCGCCCCCCCCCCACCCACCGAACCGGACCCGACTCGACCCGTCTGCGTCTGCCGCTCCCACCCAACTCTACTCCCGCCCCCGGACTGGATCCGACCTGACCTCCCCCTCCCCCTTCCCCTCCCCGATTGATCTCTCTCCCTCTCTCTCTGCCCCTGCCGACCCGAACCGAACCGACCCGACCCAACGCCCCCTGCCCGAAATCTCGGGCCCGGCCCGTTCAGCCTTCGGTCCCAACGGCAAACCGCTTCCTAAAGGCCTGCCTGAAGAACTTTCACACAGGTAGGAACATGGTTTATTTAATCTTTTCTTTGCTTATAAATTTTTTATTCAGGTTGGATTTATTTGTATAATATTTGTATAAGTATAACTAAGGATTTATTATAGAATTTAATGACTTCCCTTCCCCATCCCCCCTCATTCCCTACGCCTAATTTGTAACCTGCGCCTGATTTTTTAATGTGTAGAACAAGTTTTTTCAGTTCTACAAAAATCTTCACTTGCTCCATTCTAAGTTAGTTTGGAGTACTTTTTCACTGTGGAAACTTTGAAATCAGGCGTCAGTGGCCGGACACGCCCCCTTTTGAAGAAAAAATTCTGTTCCAAAGTGGAACTGTTCTAACTGACTAGAACTGCAGAAAAAAAAATGTGGAGAATTGTGATTTCTAAGATAGTCCGTTCTCCACCAGTTGCTCCTAAAAATCAGGCGCAAATCATGTGGAAACTTGGGCCCCATATCCTGAGCAACGAATACAGTATACTAAATACAGTGTACTCTGACGACACCACCTTTCGCACTAGTGCCTCTGACATGTCTTCCTTTTTCCTCAACCGAGGATTCCCCTCAACATGGCCTTCGACTGTGTCTGTTCTATTTCCCGCACAACTGCTCTCATCCCTTCCCCTCCCCCTCAGAACCACGACAGGGTTCCCCTTATCCTCACCTTTCACCCCACCAGCCTCCACATTCAATGGATCATCCTCCGCCATCTCCAGCGTGATCCGACCACCAATCACATCTCCTCCTCCCCTCACCACTCAGCATTCCAAAGGGACCGCTCCCTCCATGACACCCTGGTCCATTCCACAGTCACCCCCTCCCCTTCCCACGCAAGCGCAGGAGATGCAACACTTGTCCTTTTTCCTCCTCCCTTCCTACTATCCAGGGCCCCAAATATTCCTTTCAGGTGAAACAACGATTTACTTGTACTTCTTTCAATTTAGTATACTGTCTTCGCTGCTCACGATGTGGTCTCCTCTACATTGCAGAGACCAAGCGTAGATTGGGTGACCGCTTTGCTGAACACCTCCGTTCAGTCCATAAGTATGACCCTGAGCTTCCAGTCGCCTGTCACTTTAATTCTCCCACTCTGATATCTCCATCCTCGGCCTCTTACACTGTTCCAAAGAAGCGCAACGCAAGCTCAAGGAACAGCACCTCATCTTTTGTTTAGGCACTTTACATCCTTCTGGACTCAACATCAAGTTCAACAATTTCAGAGCATAACCTCTGGCCTTCCTTAGCTCCCTTTCCTTCGCCCCCCGCCCCCCCTCCCCCACAGCACCCCACATCTTATGTTTTTTTTCTTCTTTTCGTCTATAATGGCAGCTGGTCATTACTACACCATTCACACCCTATCCAGTTTAACCTTTTTCTAACTTGTGCCATTACCATTTCAATTCGGCCCATCATCCCTTTTGTCTCTCTAATCTCTCCTGCCTTCCACACGATCATAGACTTTCCCTTTTGTTCTTCTTCCCCTCCCCCTTTTAGTGCTTAAGAATATGCTCTTTTCGAACATTCGGTAGTTTTGACGAAGGGTCGTTGACCCGAAACTTTAACTCGATTTTTCTCTCCACAGATGCTGCTTGACCTGCTGAGATTTCCAGCATTTTATTTCAGATTCCAGCATCCACAGTATTTTGCTCTTTGTATTAGTATCAATGGTTTTGATAACGTGAGATTAACACCTAATCTGACCATAAAGGAACACTATAAGAACATAAGAAATAGGAGGAGTATGCCATTTGGCTCCTCGAGCCTGTTCCACCATTTAATAAGATCATGGCTGAGTTAATCCTAGCCTCAGCTCCACTTCCCTGCCTGCTCCACATAACCCTTTACTCCCTTATCGCTCAAAAATCTGTCTATCTCCACTTTAAATATATTCAATGACCCAGCCTCCACAGTTCTCGGGGACAGAGAATTCCATAGATTTACAACCCTTTGAGAGAAGAAATTCTTCCTCATCTCAGAGGCAGACAAAAAGCAGGAAACTATAGACCAGTTAGTCTAACATCTGTGGCTGGGAAAATGTTGGAGCCATTATTAAAGAAGTAGTAGCAGGACATTGGAAAAGCAAAATTCGGTCAGGCAGAGTCAGCATGGATTTATGAAGGGGAAGTCATGTTTAACAAATTTGCTGGAATTCTTTGAGGATGTAACGAACAGGGTGGATAAAGGGGAACCAGTGGATGTGATGTATTTGGATTTCCAGAAGGCATTTGACAAGGTGCCACATAAAAGGTTACTGCACAAGATAAAAGTTCACAGGGTTGGGGGTAATATATTAGCATGGATAGAGGATTGGCTAACTAACAGAGAACAGAGAGTCGGGATAAATGGTTCATTCTCTGGTTGGCCGCAACCGAGACTCCAGGATAGTATGTTGCCTCCCTGGTGCAAGGGTCAAGGATGTCTCTGAGCGGGTGCAGGACATTCTAAAAAAGGAAGGAGAACAGCCAGTTGTCGTGGTGCACATTGGTACCAACGACATAGGTAAAAAAAAAAGGGATGAGGTCCTACGAAACGAATTTAAGGAGCTCGGAGCTAAATTAAAAAGTAGGACCTCAAAAGTAGTAATCTCGGGATTGCTACCAGTGCCACGTGCTAGTCAGAGTAGGAATCGCAGGATAGCGCAGATGAATACATGGCTTGAGCAGTGGTGCAGCAGGGAGGGATTCAAATTCCTGGGGGATTGGAACCGGTTCTGGGGGAGATGGGACCAGTACAAAGCGGACCTGGGCAGGACCGGAACCAATGTCCGAGGGGGAGTGTTTGCTAGTGCTGTTGGGGAGGAATTAAACTAATATGGCAGGGGGATGGGAATCAATGCAGAGAGACAGAGGGAAACAAAAAGGAGACAAAAGCAAAAGACAGAAAGGAGATGAGGAAAAGTGGAGGGCAGAGAAACCCAAGACAAAAAACAAAAAGGGCCACTGTACAGCAAAATTCTAAAAGGAAAAAGGGTGTTAAAAAAACAAGCCTGAAGGCTTTGTGTCTTAATGCAAGGAGTATCCGTAATAAGTTGGATGAATTAACTGTGCAAATAGATATTAACAAATATGATGTGATTGGGATTACGGAGACGTGGCTCCAGGATGATCAGGGCTGGGAACTCAACATCCAGGGGTATTCAACATTCAGGAAGGATAGAATGAAAGGAAAAGGAGGTGGGGTAGCATTGCTGGTTAAAGAAGAGATTAATGCAATAGTTAGAATAGACATTAGCTTGGATGATGTGGAATCTATATGGGTAGAACTGCAGAACACCAAAGGGCAAAAAACGTTAGTGGGAGTTGTGTACAGACCTCCAAACAGTCGTAGTAATGTTGGGGAGGGGATCAAACAGGAAATTAGGGGTGCATGCAATAAAGGTTATAGCAGTTATAATGGGTGACTTTAATATGCACATAGATTGGGCTAACCAAACTGGAAGCAATATGGTGGAGGAGGATTTCCTGGAGTGCATAAGGGATGGTTTTCTAGACCAATATGTCGAGGAACCAACTAGAGGGGAGGCCATCTTAGACTGGGTGTTGTGTAATGAGAGAGGATTAATTAGCAATACCATTGTGCGAGGCCCCTTGGGGAAGAGTGACCATAATATGGTGGAATTCTGCATTAGGATGGAGAATGAAACAGTTAACATAGAAACATAGAAAATAGGTGCAGGAGCAGGCCATTGAGCCCTTCTAGCCTGCACCGCCATTCAATGAGTTCATGGCTGAACATGAAACTTCAGTACCCACTTCCTGCTTTCACGCCATACCCCTTGATCCCCCGAGTAGTAAGGACTTCATCTAACTCCCTTTTGAATAGGCCTCAACTACTTCCTGTGGTAGAGAATTCCACAGGTTCACCACTCTCTGGGTGAAGAAGTTTCTCCTTATCGCGGTCCTAAATGGCTTATCCCTTATCCTTAGACTGTGACCCCTGGTTCTGGACTTCCCCAACATTGGGAACATTCTTCCTGCATCCAACCTGTCCAAACCCGTCAGAATTTTAAACGTTTCTATGAGGTCCCCTCTCACTCTTCTGAACTCCAGTGAATACAAGCCCAGTTGATCCAGTCTTTCTTGATAGGTCAGTCCCACCATCCCGGGAATCAGTCTGGTGAATCTTCGCTGCCCTCCCTCAATAGCAAGAATGTCCTTCCTCAAGTTAGGAGACCAAAACTGTACACAATACTCCAGGTGTGGCCTCACCAAGGCCCTGTACAACTGTAGCAACACCTCCCTGCCCCTGTACTCAAATCCCCTCGCTATGAAGGCCAACATGTCATTTGCTTTCTTAACCGCCTGCTGTACCTGCATGCCAACCTTCAATGACTGATGTACCATGACACCCAGGTCTCGTTGCACCTTCCTTTTTCCTAATCTGTCACCATTCAGATAATAGTCTGTCTCTCTGTTTTTACCACCAAAGTGGATAACCTCACATTTATCCACATTATACTTCATCTGCCACGCATTTGCCCACTCACCTAACCTATCCAAGTCACTCTGTAGCCTCATAGCATCCTCCTCGCAGCTCACACTGCCACCCAACTTAGTGTCATCCGCAAATTTGGAGATACTACATTTAATCCCCTCGTCTAAATCATTAATGTACAATGTAAACAGCTGGGGCCCCAGCACAGAACCCTGCGGTACCCCACTAGTCACTGCCTGCCATTCCGAAAAGTACCCATTTACTCCTACTCTTTGCTTCCTGTCTGACAACCAGTTCTCAATCCACGTCAGCACACTACCCCCAATCCCATGTGCTTTAACTTTGCACATTAATCTCCTGTGTGGGACCTTGTCGAAAGCCTTCTGAAAGTCCAAATATACCACATCAACTGGTACTCCTTTGTCCACTTTATTGGAAACATCCTCAAAAAATTCCAGAAGATTTGTCAAGCATGATCTCCCCTTCACAAATCCATGCTGACTTGGACCTATCATGTCACCATTTTCCAAATGCGCTGCTATGACATCCTTAATAATTGATTCCATCATTTTACCCACTACTGAGGTCAGGCTGACCAGTCTATAATTCCCTGCTTTCTCTCTCCCTCCTTTTTTAAAAAGTGGGGTTACATTGGCTACCCTCCACTCGATAGGAACTGATCCAGAGTCAATGGAATGTTGGAAAATGACTGTCAATGCATCCGCTATTTCCAAGGCCACCTCCTTAAGTACTCTGGGATGCAGTCCATCAGGCCCTGGGGATTTATCGGCCTTCAATCCCATCAATTTCCCCAACACAATTTCCCGACTGATAAAGATTTCCCTCAGTTCCTCCTCCTTAATAGACCCTCTGACCACTTTTATATCCGGAAGGTTGTTTGTGTCCTCCTTAGTGAATACTGAACCAAAGTACTTGTTCAATTGGTCTGCCATTTCTTTGTTCCCCGTTATGACTTCCCCTGATTCTGACTGCAGGGGACCTACGTTTGTCTTCACCAACCTTTTTCTCTTTACATACCTATAGAAACTTTTGCAATCCGCCTTAATGTTCCCTGCAAGCTTCTGCTCGTACTCCATTTTCCCTGCCCTAATCAAACCCTTTGTCCTCCTCTGCTGAGTTCTAAATTTCTCCCAGTCCCCAGGTTCGCTGCTATTTCTGGCCAATTTGTATGCCATTTCCTTGGCTTTAATACTATCCCTGATTTCCCTAGATAGCCACGGTTGAGCCACCTTCCCTTTTTTATTTTTACGCCAGACAGGAATGTACAATTGTTGTAATTCATCCATGCGGTCTCTAAATGTCTGCCATTGCCCGCCATTGCCCATCCACAGTCAACCCCTTAAGTATCATTAGCCAATCTATCTTAGCCAATTCATGCCTCATACCTTCAAAGTTACCCTTCTTTAAGTTCTGGACCATGGTCTCTGAATTAACTGTTTCATTCTCCATCCTAATGCAGAATTCCACCATATTATGGTCACTCTTCCCCAAGGGGCCTCGCACAATGAGATTGCTAATTAATCCTCTCTCATTACACAACACCCAGTCTAAGATGGCCTCCCCCCTAGTTGGTTCCTCAACATATTGGTCGAGAAAACCATCCCTTATGCATTCCAGGAAATCCTCCTCCACCGTATTGCTTCCAGTTTGGCTAGCCCAATCTATGTGCATATTAAAGTCACCCATTATAACTGCTGCACCTTTATTGCATGCACTCCTAATTTCCTGTTTGATGCCCTCCCCAACATCACGACTACTGTTTGGAGGTCTGTACACAACTCCCACTAACGATTTTTGCCCTTTAGTGTTCTGCAGCTCTACCCATATAGATTCCACATCATCCAAGCTAATGTCTTTCCTAACTATTGCATTAATCTCCTCTTTAACCAGCAATGCTACCCCACCTCCTTTTCCTTTTATTCTATCCTTCCTGAATGTTGAATACCCCTGGATGTTGAGTTCCCAGCCCTGATCATCCTGGAGCCACGTCTCCGTAATCCCAATCACATCATATTTGTTAACATCTATTTGCACAGTTAATTCATCCACCTTATTGTGGATACTCCTTGCATTAAGACACAAAGCCTTCAGGCTTGCTTTTTTAACACCCTTTGTCCTTCTAGAATTTTGCTGTACTGTGGCCCTTTTTGTTCTTTGCCTTGGGTTTCTCTGCCCTCCACTTTTCCTCATCTCCTTTCTGTCTTTTGCTTTTGCCTCATTTTTGTCTCCCTCTGTCTCCCTGTATTGGTTCCCATCCCCCTGCCATATTAGTTTAACTCTTCACCAACAGCACTAGCAAACACTCCCCCTAGGACATTGGTTCCGGACCTGCCCAGGTGCAGACCGTCCGGTTTGTACTGGTCCCACCTCCCCCAGAACCGGTTCCAATGCCCCAAGAATTTGAATCCCTCCCTGCTGCACCACTGCTCAAGCCATGTATTTATCTGCGCTATCCTGCGATTCCTACTCTGACTAGCACGTGGCACTGGTAGCAATCCCGAGATTACTACTTTTGAGGTCCTACTTTTTAATTTAGCTCCTAGCTCCTTAAATTCTTTTCGTAGGACCTCATCCCTTTTTTTTAACCTATGTCGTTGGTACCAATGTGCACCACGACAACTGGCTGTTCTCCCTCCCATTTCAGAATGTCCTCCACCCGCTCCGAGACATCCTTGAAAGTTAATTCAGAGACCATGGTCCAGAACTTAAAGAAGGGTAACTTTGAAGGTATGAGGCGTGAATTAGCTAGGATTGATTGGCGAATGATACTTAAGGGGTTGACTGTGGATGGGCAATGGCAGACATTTAGAGACCGCATGGATGAACTACAACAATTGTACATTCCTGTCTGGCGTAAAAATAAATAAGGGAAGGTGGATCAACCGTGGCTATCAAGGGAAATCAGGGATAGTATTAAAGCCAAGGAAGTGGCATACAAATTGGCCAGAAATAGCAGCGAACCTGGGGACTGGGAGAAATTTAGAACTCAGCAGAGGAGGACAAAGGGTTTGATTAGGGCAGGGAAAATGGAGTACGAGAAGAAGCTTGCAGGGAACATTAAGACGGATTGCAAAAGTTTCTATAGATATGTAAAGAGAAAAAGGTTAGTAAAGACAAACGTAGGTCCCCTGCAGTCAGAATCAGGGGAAGTCAAAACGGGGAACAAAGAAATGGCGGACCAATTGAACAAGTACTTTGGTTCGGTATTCACTAAGGAGGACACTAACAACCTTCCAGATATAAGAGGGGTCAGAGGGTCTAGTAAGGAGGAGGAACTGAGGGAAATCCTTATTAGTTGGGAAATTGTGTTGGGGAAATTAATGGGATTGAAGGCCGATAAATCCCCAGGACCTGATGGACTGCATCCCAGAGTACTTAAGGAGGTGGAAATAGCGGATGCATTGACAGTCATTTTCCAACATTCCATTGACTCTGGATCAGTTCCTATCGAGTGGAGGGTAGCCAATGTAACCCCACTTTTTAAAAAAGGAGGGAGAGAGAAAACGGAATTATAGACCGGTAAGCCTGACATCGGTAGTGGGTAAGATGATGGAATCAATTATTAAGGATGTCATAGCAGCGCATTTGGAAAGAGGTGACATGATAGATCCAAGTCAACATGGATTTGTGAAAGGGAAATCATGCTTGACAAATCTTAGAGAATTTTTTGAGGATGTTTCCAGTAGAGTGGACAAGGGAGAACCAGTTGATGTGGTATATTTGGATTTTCAGAAGGCTTTCGACAAGGTCCCACACAAAAGATTAATGTGCAAAGTTAAAGCACATGGGATTGGGGGTAGTGTGCTGACATGGATTGAGAACTGGTTGTCAGACAGGAAGCAAAGAGTAGGAGTAAATGGGTACTTTTCAGAATGGCAGGCGGTGACTAGTGGGGTACCGCAAGGTTCTGTGTGCTGGGGCCCCAGCTGTTTACACTGTACATTAATGATTTAGATGAGGGGATTAAATGTAGTATCTCCAAATTTGCGGATGACACTAAGTTAGGTGGCAGTGTGAGCTGCGAGGAGGATGCTATTAGGCTGCAGAGCGACTTGGATAGGTTAGGTGAGTGGGCAAATGCATGGCAGATGAAGTATAATGTGGATAAATGTGAGGTCATCCACTTTGGTGGTAAAAACAGAGAGACAGACTATTATCTGAATGGTGACAGATTAGGAAAAGGAGAGGTGCAACGAAACCTGGGTGTCATGGTACATCAGTCATTGAAGGTTGGCATGCAGGTACAGCAGGCGGTTAAGAAAGCAAATGGCATGTTGGCCTTCATAGCGAGGGGATTTGAGTACAGGGGCAGGGAGGTGTTGCTACAGTCGTACAGGGCATTGGTGAGGCCACACCTGGAGTATTGTGTACAGTTTTGGTCTCCTAACCTGAGGAAGGACATTCTTGCCATTGAGGGAGTGCAGCGAAGGTTCACCAGACTGATTCCCGGGATGGCAGGACTGACCTATCAAGAAAGACTGGATCAACTGGGCTTGTATTCACTGGAGTTCAGAAGAATGAGAGGGGACCTCATAGAAACGTTTAAAATTCTGATGGGTTTAGACAGGTTAGATGCAGGAAGAATGTTCCCAATGTTGGGGAAGTCCAGAACCAGGGGTCACAGTCTAAGGATAAGGGGTAAGCCATTTAGGACCGAGATGAGGAGGAACTTCTTCACCCAGAGAGTGGTGAACCTGTGGAATTCTCTACCACAGAAAGTTATTGAGGCCAATTCACTAAATATATTCAAAAAAGAGTTAGATGTAGTCCTTACTACTAGGGGGATCAAGGGGTATGGCGAGAAAGCAGGAATGGGGTACTGAAGTTGCATGTTCAGCCATGAACTCATTGAATGGCGGTGCAGGCTAGAAGGGCCGAATGGCCTACTCCTGCACCTATTTTCTCTGTTTCTATGTTTCTAGTGGGGTGCCGCAGGGATCAGTGCAGGGACCCCAACTATTTACAATCTATATTAACGACTTGGAAGAAGGGACTGAGTGTAACGTAGCCAAGTTTGCTGACGATACAAAGATGGGAAGAAAAGCAATGTGTGAGGAGGACACAAAAAATATGCAAAAGGACATAGACAGGCTAAGTGAGTGGGCAAAAATTTGGCAGATGGATTATAATGTTGGAAAGTGTGAGGTCATGCATTTTGGCAGAAAAAAAATCGAAGAGCAAGTTATTATTTAAATGGAGAAAGATTGCAAAGTGCCGCAGTACAGCGGGACCTGGGGGTACTTGTGCACAAAACACAAAAGGATAGTATGCAGGTACAGTGAGTGATCAGGAAGGCCAATGGTATCTTGGCCTTTTATTGCAAAGGGGATGGAGTATAAAAGCACGGAAGTCTTGTTACCAGGTATTGGTGAGGCCACACTTGGAATACTGCGTGCAGTTTTGGTTTCCATATTTATGAAAGGATATACTTGCTTTGGAACAGTTCAGAGAAGGCTCACAAGGTTGACTGCGGGAATGAGGGGGTTGCCTTATGAGGAAAGGTTGAGTAGGTTGAGCCTCTATTCATTGGAATTCAGAAGAATGAGAGGCGATCTTATCGAAACGTATAAGATTATGAGGGGGCTTGACAAGGTGGATGCTGAGAGGATGTTTCCACTGATGGGGGAGACTAGAACTATCCAAGTAAATCTTCACTATATCCTTTTCATGGCTCGAATGTCCTTCATATAATAGAACCTAGGTTAGCCCACACTTGGAGCACTGTGCACAGTTCTGGTCTCTATTATAAAAATTCTCCACCGACTCAGATGCAGCTGACTGAAGACAGTTCTGCGGGTATGGGACAATCTCGCAGAGACTCTATCTTCCGAGGGGCTGGGGGGGCGGGGGAGGGGGGGTGGGGGGGAAGAGTTGGGGTTGGGATTCAGTTGATAAGATCAACGAGGAAACGCAACTAACTAAACAGGATATTGATAATTGGGAATATCAAGATCTTAGGAAGAAAGCTAACACTAGAACTGGTGCAAGGGTTTCAAGGAAACTCAAGACACAGGAGGATAGAGGTCAGGAATCCTGGACCACATGCCTTGAAAACAGAAAGTCCCCAAGACTGTCTCCTGAGCCAAAGGAGAATATGGAAAATGGGGATGGCCAGCCAACTGCAAGGAAATGGAGGTCTGAGGGGGAAGAAGCTAAAAGCTTACAACAAGATACTCAGGCCCAGCAGTCAAAGTTGTATAATTGTAATCTTGATGTAGATAAGTAATCTTTTGAATTATTGTATAAATAACTACAACAATACCTTGTTTCTAAAAAGAAAAGAAAAGCAGTGTAATATATGCACCTGTGAGCATGCTGTGTTGCTATGAATTCTTAAACAAAGAACCCATGAAGCAAATACACTGCAATGGCCACATTGGATTTGAAGGTTAATCTAAAATAGTGCAGTCAGTGCACTGAGTGCTGCAAACACCTTGGAGACGACTGCACAGAGGCAGAGGGCTGCACCAGGTTCTCCGATGACTCCCTCCATATGCTTGTGGGAGGTCCTCTTCCCTTCCAATGGGAGGGAGAGACCTCCCCAGGAGCCCAAAACAGCCTGGTTGGAGATTGCAGAGGAGGGATGTGGTCAGGAGGACCTGGGTGCAGTGCCACAAACCTTGATTAGATCAGGAAATGTAAGTGCAAAGCCATACACAACTGCTTCCTGCTGTGCCTTTCATCACTCTGCCTTCTCTACCCTATCCCTGCACACACCAACAATCCCTTTCTCTATCTATATTATCACATCCCCATCACTCTGCCTTCCCTACCCTACCCCTGCACACACCAACAATCCCCCTCTCTATCTACATGATCACATTTCCAGCTCACTCGCCACCCCTCACACTCACCCTAGTGCAATCATATCAACGAACAACACACTTAGCTTTGGCACACCACTTTTTCATAGTCTCCCTCTAAAGATCGAACCCATCCATTCCTTACACTCATTCCACCACTCGCACTCAACCTTCTTTTCTTTCCCACCTTGCAGAAGAGAGCGTACAATAAGTGGGAGGGGGAGAGAACTGGTGGTGGGCCTCCATCATTTGCCACCCTCAACAGCAGAGGAGGCTGCTTTACAAATATCTGGAGTCACTTGGGCCGGAAATCAGTGCGGTCCTGGCCTGCAGACCATCAGCAGGCCGTCGCCATTAGAGGGAGCAGCATGCGGCGGCATGCCACTTCAGGGAGCAGTGCGTGCTGATGCAGGATGACGAGAGCTGACTACAGCGCGAGCAGGTATACCAGGAGTGGCGACGTCGGGGTGAAGGAACAGTAAGAGTTCGTAGAAGAATGTGATCGGAGCCCAGGAGAGGCATGAGTTTGGGGCCCAGAAGAGGCGAGTGCCCAGGGGCAGCACAGGCCAGCCCACACTGCGATGTGTGCGCACTAAGTCCGTGCAGCAGAGCTGGGCTCCAGTCGTCCTGATTAATCCTTGCCACTGGACCAAGACCTAGCTCGGTCAAGCCCGTGTGGTGGCTGGTGTGCAACGGCCACCACACGTTAAAAAAATCCACGCACAGGCATCCTCCACCCTTCAGCATGTAGTTCGGGATCTGGAATATTAGGTCCTTCATTGAAACACCTGTGAACTCATCCTTTTTCGACGTGGAAGCAAGTCATCTTCGTTTCGAGGGACTGCCTATGATGATGATGACGACTTGGACCTGCCAACTCACACTGATCACTGTCCAAGTCAGGCTCATAAGCATCTACTCGTGGTACCGAAGCTAGCCAGAAGAATTTGATCCACATGAACCTTCCTGATGTATTTACCAATTTTGACCAGGTACTGCTTGGTGCCACATACCCGAACAATTGTACCATTTGCGTGGACGTGCCCTTTTCGACAGACTGAGAACTCTGACCTGATCACCCTTCTGAAAGCACCGCTCTTTGATACGGGAATGATAATTACGTTTCTGCACAGATTGTGCCTTCTCTACCTTATCAGGCAGATTCAGTTGCAATAAAGTGAGACGCATCCTCAGCCTATAGCAGGGTGGCCGAGCGAAGGTGCGGCTAATGAGGGTACAGGGCCCAGAAGCTGCATGGGTCAGCCCAAACTGCGATGTGTGTGCAGCAGAGCAGGTCTCCAGTCGTCTTGGATAACCCTTGCCACTAGATAAAGGCCTAGCTCTGTCGAGCCCGTGTGGTGGCTGGTGTGCCGTGGTCATCACACGTTAAAAAAATCCACACACAGGCATCTTCCACCCCTGGAGTTCAGGACTGGAATATCAGGTCCTTCATTGAAACATCTGTGAACTCTTGTGGAAGCAAGTCATCCTCGTTCGAGGGACTGCCTATGACAATGATTATAAAAATTATATACAGGCACTGGAGAAGGTGCAAAAAACATTTAGTAGAATGATACCCTGTACCAGAACTGAGAGTTTATACCCATCAGGAAAGATTGAACAGGCTGGGGCTCTTTTCTCTAGAAAAACAAAGACTCAGGGGTGACCTGATCGAGGTCTTTAAGAATATGAAAGGGTTCGATGGGGTAGACATAGAGAAGATGTTTCCACTTGCGGGGAGACCAGAACTAGGGGCCATCAATATCAGATAGTCACTAAGGGCCCAATTTTCCCCAACCCCTTTTTTCGGCGCACTTACCTTAAATATGCCGACTTTGCGTGCTGGAAACGGCGCCAAAAAAAGTGGTCCCATCCTGCCCGCTCTGCCGAGTCTCCGGTGTCTCAGCGTGGCGGAGATAGTGAAGCGGGGGGCAGTGCAACAGCCCAGCGCAAAAAACACTACCGACAACTGCGCACATGCGCAGTGGAGTTTGCGCGCATGCTCCTCGCCCTCCCAGCATGTCCTGTGGCTGTGAGCAGGACCCGATATTCGCAGCCCCTATCCCTGGCCGGGTGGCCTCCCGCACTGGCCGGCCAGCCCGCTGACTTCCCAGGCCGAGGTAGGACTTGAGTTTTATTTTTTATTTATTGATGGTTGTGCTTTGTTTAGTGAGGAGAGTTTTGATTTGGGGTGGGGGGGGGGAAAAGAGAGGGGAAGAGAGTGTTTTGATGGGGGGGGGGGTACTTAAAAAAAAACTTGTTTCTGGCATAAAAGTAGGACTTCTATTTTTTTATTTGTTGTTGATTGATTGCTTATTACTTTTTGTGGTTTGTTTAGTGCTTTGTAAGTCTTGGTGCAGGTCCTCAGCTTCCTTCTATTTTTTATTTGTTAACTAATTGCTTATTACTTTTTGGCCTTTGTTGAGTGTTTGTAAGTCTCGGTGCTTTAAATGTACTAACCTGCACCAAATTCTTAACTGCCCACAAGGTTTTTCAGAGCTGGCCACATTCGCTGACCTAAATCAATTTGGAGTAAGTTTTAGCTGGCCAAAGTGGCATAAATGGCCAAAGCTGGCATAAGTCGCTGGGAATACCACCTTTTGAAAAAAAAACTCAACTAAAAAAAATCGTACCTAACTGAGTTACTCTGGAGCAAGTTTATTGGGGAAAATGCCGTTTTTTAAACTTACATCAGAAAAACCAACTTACTTCAAAAAAATTGGAGCAAGTCATGGCCAAAATTGGGCCCTAATAAACCCAACAGGGAATTCAGGAGAAACTTCTTTACCCAGAGAGTGGTGAGAATGTGGAACTCACTACCACAGGGAGTGGTTGAGGTGAATAGCAGAGATGCACTGAAGGAGAAACTGGATAAACACGAGGGAGAAAATAATATGCTGATAGCATATTAGAGAGGGGAGGAGGAAACTCGTGTGGAGCATGAACACCGGCATGGACCTATTAGACCGAATGGCCTATTTGTGTCCGGTAAATACACTGTAATACGTTGTAATAATGGGATTCTAGTTGTGGCCAAATCAACATCTTGTCCAAATTTATCATTTACTTACTTTTATTTTCAATGCCCCAATGTTCAAAACCCAGAATCCCCTCTGCCTGTTTACGGACTTTTCCTTCTTTAAAGATCTATATATTTGCACCCTCGAACTCCTGCCTCTCCCGGTCCCTCCCGTTAAGGAATGCCTCCGTTCTTTTCCCAAGATTACCCATGGACCAAGTAGGTTCCCTCACATCAAAGGAGCACGGCTTCTAATGAAAACAACAGTTCACTTTGTTCTTTTACCTAAATTTAACGAGCAAGTCAAACTTTGCTATAATTGGGTATTGCAGTACTTCCAGGAACGGTGCTTGGGCTCTAGGCCTTCTGGCTAAGAGCATTAGCGCAGGGTGATCCTTGATGTGTGCAAGGTGACCTCTGGCGTTTGTGATCTGACAAAGAATTGGAAAGATTGGCTACGATTAAAAAAAAAAACTACTTAAACATTTTAAAGTCCATGTGACTTTATGAAAATAGAATCATTGATGTTTTAAATACAAAAAGCTCTCTGGTTAAGCATCAAATGTGAGCAGCATTCGTGCCTTTGAGTCAGAAGCATCGCGTTCAAACCTTCCTCAGGAGAGAGCGAGGGAGTACAGAGCTGTCGGAAGTGCCATCTTTCAGATGAAACATTAAACCAAGGCCCGGACATAAAAATTCCCATGGTTCTCCCTATTCCCTGACCAACAGTTATCCCTCAACCAACACCACCCAAACAGTTTAACGGTCATTTATCACATTACTGCTTGTGGGATCTTACTGTGGATAACTTAGCTGCTGCATTTGCCTACAAAATAATAGTGATTATATTTCAAAAGTAATTTTGACTGTGACACGTTTTGTGAGATCCAGAGATTGTGAAAGACACTATACAAATGCATGTTCTTTCTTTGTGAAGCATCCTTAGTTATATCGTTTATACAGCACAGAAAGAGGCCGTTCAGCCCAAACCGTTCATGCCGGCAAAGTTGAAGTGCAATGTTGAATACAACAGATCTGTTGTAATTATCAATAAACAAGTATGTGAATTTCATTCTCATTTTCCATTTTGTACTGATCAAAATTTTACTTTTAGATTTACAATAAATTATCAAAAAAATAGATGGCCAATCATACTTTCTGAAATGTTAACTCTGTTTCTCTCCTCACAGATGCTGCCTGACCTGCTGAGTATTTCCAGCATTTTCTGTTTCTATTTCAGATTTTCAGCATCTGCAATATTTTGCTTTCAGTACAATTAACATACACAAACCACCCATACTTAACATTACATTCATTTTTCCTCTGCAAGAATTAGAAAACAGAATTGCTATTGTGTTAGCAGCTGATCAAGGAAAACAGGTTATTTGACAGTACACCCTGCCCAATGCAGAGTACAGTACCTAAATAAACTTCACCATTGTATTGTGACATGCTCGTGGAGCGACAACCAGGATAGACCTGATTTTGTTGGGTTGAGAAGACCATCAGTCCATTAGTCTGTCCAGTTAGATAACTTTCATTTATTAATAGCTTCAACCAGATCAGATGAACAGGAATTTGACTATTTTCTTTGGAAACTGTTTAAAGTTTTCTGTTCCTCCAGTCAATTTTATTTCATATATCGATCACCCTTTTCCTTATCTTGAATACTGCGACCCTGTCTTCGGAGGTTCCAAGACCTCTCACACGCTGGAGAAGCTCGACATCTGATAAACAATCTATTGTGTTCCTAACACAGATGAGGCTGCACACAGGGAGGTTAAAGTAACAGTAACCTCAGTCTTTAATAAGACACTCCAGAGTGAGGAACAGGCCTTATATACAGTGCTCCCAAGGGATGCTGGGATTCCTTGGGACTTCAGGGAATGAGCTCCCTGGTGGCGAAACATGGGAGTGCATGCTTTACAGATACACAACACAATCGATCATTCTCTTGCCTCAACACTCTAACCTCTCTTGATCATAACCTTGTCTCTATTTTATTCATACTACTATGGTCAGGACTGCTCTCCTCCAACTATCCTGCTTTGCTCTTCCTAAGCTCCACATATGCTTTGTTACATTATTTCACTTCAGGGTGTTGAAATCAGGATCCATCATGTGCCATCACGGACTTCCAGCAGAACCGACTGAGTAATGAAGGAAAGTGCACATATACAAGATTCTCACATGTACAATTCCCCTTAAATTAAGAATGTCACTCGAAACATACTGCAAGAATGAATCTCATCTTTTCCAAGGCGGCCAGCAATATCAAGGCCGTGAGCAATGCCGGATCTACCGTGAGGTAACCTGTGTATGGGGACATTAATGTTCACTTCTTCCTGCTAATAGGTTTTAAAACATGAGCTTGCTGACCCCTAGTCACTATTTTCTGATCTGCCTAGTTTCTCTGCTGCTCGATGGCATCTTGTAATGTGGGCCTTGGCCCTTCACCCAGATTTCATACTTAGAAACACCAGATTCTCCTGTTCATCTGACCTGTTCATTAGAAAGACCAGATTGTCTTAAAGACAAACCCAGACCCTATTTGAAAAGCACACTGCTGAGTTTCGATCGTTATATCTACACAAACCAGGTGCTGTTTGAAGGTTCCATTCTATAGAGCACTCAGCAGAAGCAGCTTCACATGAACAATTTTACTAAACTTCTGGGGACTGACAGCACTGCGTTGACAGCAAGGGCATCACAGCGCATCCACTTCCACTGACATTGCTGGCCTTCAGGGAAGGAGAAAGCTGCAGAGAGGTGATTTGACAAATGTAAAAATAAATAGAGGCACTGAATTAACAAGATGGCCCTTTGAAGTTGGGTTTGAATCCGATTCAGATCGACACAGAGTATGGCAATCGATTTACCATGCAGACAGGAGCTTAGCTTCCACCTTTCTACAGCTGAAAACCAGCCCAGCATTGGCTAACACTACATTTTATAGGGGTAGAATAACATTAATTCTCCTGCACAATACTTGCATCAGTTCAAAAAGTTTTAAGTTCTTATTTCACATGATATGAGTATATGATGGAAGTGAAGGATGGTGCTAACTGTTGATAGTTATGTGACAGAGAGAGGCCGTTCACTGGCTCTGCCTGCTGGAGGGGATTCACCCCTTCGTCCAATCCTGCGGCACATCGGCGTGATCACGTTTGATTGCACGACAGAGACGGAGGTTTTTCATGCGTTGAATATTGGCATCTTTAGGAATATAGGAACAGGTGTAGGCCATTCAGCCCCTCGAGCCTGTTCCGCCATTCAAAGAAATCACAGCTGTGACCCAACTCCATATTCCTGCCTTTGGCCCATATCCGTTAATACCTTAATAGATTTTTGATAACCAATCAGAGTTAAAATTAATTGATCTAGCATCAATTGCCGTTTGCGGAAGATAGTTCCAAACTTCTACCGCCCTGTGTGCGAAGAAGTGTTTCCTAACTGCACTCCTGAAAGACCTAACTCCAATTTGTAGACTATGCCACCCTAGTCCGAGACTCCCCAGCCAATGGAAATAGTTTCTATCAGTTCTCGATAATATGATTTCCAATCGACAAGGTATACTTACGTTTTTTTTTAAAAAGGCTTCTGGGTAACTACATTGCAGAAGAAAAAAAATGTCTTGTCTCCATGATTGGTGGGATACCAATACACAAATCGTCCAGAGAAGCACGTGGAGAAGATAATTGATAGCCAGGATGAAGTAGTTTTTTTACCAATTCAATTAGAGGTCCCTTGAAGGACATGGTGAATGGCCAGTAAATTCCCAACAAGCGGTCCTCCGACAAAGGGTTACAAAAGGAATAGAAGGATATACTGATAGAGAGTGAGGTGCAGTAGGTGGGAGGAGGCTTCAGTGCAGCAGAAACACCAGCATGGACCAGTTGGTCCGAATGGCCTGTCTCTGTGCTGCAAATGCAAGGTAATTCTATGAAAAAAAAATGAAGATTGCCTGGAGTAAGACTGCTCGAGAAACACGAGTAGATTATTTCATAAAGCGTGGAATGAGGCATTTGGAATAGAACGAGTAGTATAGAGCGAAGGTTCACCAGACTGATTCCCGGGATGGCAGGACTGACATATGAGGAGAGACTGGATCAACTGGGCTTTTATACATTGGAGTTTAGAAGGATGAGAGGGGATCTCATAGAAACATACAAGATTCTGACGGGACGGGACAAGTTAGATGCGGGTAGAATGTTCCCGATGTTGGGGAAGTCCAGAACCAGGGGACACAGTCTAAGGATAAAGGGTAAGCTATTTAGGACTGAGATGAGGAGGAACTTCTTCACTCAGAGTTGTTAACCTGTGGAATTCCCTGCTGCAGAGTTATTGATGCCAGTTCATTGGATATATTCAAGAGGGAGTTAGATATGGCCCTTACTGCTAAAGGGATCAAGGGCTATGGAGAGAAAGCAGGAAAGGGGTACTGCGGGAATGATCAGCCATGATCTTATTGAATGGTGGTGCAGGCGCGAAGGGCCAAATGGCCTACTCCTACACCTATTTTCTATGTTTCTATGATTATAGTTCAGGCCGTCAGGCAGCATCACAAAGTGAGACAACAATATTAGAGGAAACCAGCCTCACCCTGCTTGGGAACTTATACCTTCCCTAAAAACACACTCTCCCTCTGCCCCAAAGGCCTCAATATTGGCCCCTTACGATGGGTGGGAGGGAGTCAGGGGGTAAAGGGTGAAATACGGGCAACGTGTCCCCAACATGCCATGCACGCTGGCTGTTTTAAGACGGTGGATACCGGTGAACACGAGTGCCCCCTATGGAGAGGCAGGACAGTTATTAACATCGCCCACCGTGCAAGCGGGAGCCCGCTTTAAAACTGAGTGTTGCTGCACGGATTTCCCAGGCTCCACAAGGCAAGTGTCTTTCTCAGCACGCCTTGTGGGCCAGGAGCAGCAGGAGTCATCCCTCCTGCTCCTCGAGGAAACCCTCGGCCTCCCCCCGGCCCCTCAAGGAAACCTTCGGCCACCCCCCCGGCCACTCGAGGAAACCCTCGGCCTCCCCTCAGCCCAGTGAGGAAATCCTCGAGGAAACTTTCGGCCCCTCGAGGAAACCCTCAGCCTCCGCCTGGTCCCTCAAGGAAGCTGGAGCCTCCTCCAGCCCAGATTGCCAACCTCTGCCCCCCCTCCCTCAGCCTCTTGCCACTGGTGTACCCACCTGTCCGCCGGTTAGACTGCTACCGGCTGCGGACACAAAACCAACAAATGTTAAGGTGATCCAGTCGTTCAGCTCGGCAGGCATTCCACAGCCCCAGTCTTCTTCCTTGACACCCGCCCCCCACTCCCTTGTCCCCAGTCAACCTCCCTCCCTCCCTCCCTCCCTCCCCGGCCCCTCCTCCCTGCCTCCCTGCTCACCGCCCGGCCAGTGTGTCAAGAAGCATAAAGCTTTCAAACGGAGTTTGATTCTTATCTCATCGAGGGAAGGAGTGACAACCGGAAGTTTGTAACATCATCAAGTACCAGCTCATTCACCAGTGAGACCGATTCTCCATCCATCAGCACTGCCACTCTGCTTCAACTGGTCTCTGGGAAATCTACTTCACTCAGTGACAGGTTTGGAAAATTCAATTTTACAACAGACTTCCACAGCCTGGGCTCCTGCTACAGACCCAGGGATTAACAATATTCCAACAGTGGATCGTCAAGGGGCTATATGGGGGTGGAACTTAACACTATCACAATCATCAAGGAGGTGGTACTCAGTAAGATAATGGGACTGAAGGCAGATAAATCCCCTGGACCTGATGGCTTGCATCTTAGGGTCTTAAGAGAAGTAGCGGCAGGGTGAGTGGATGCATTGGTTGTAATTTACCAAAATTCCCTGGATTCTGGGGAGGTCCCAGCAGATTGGAAAACTGCAATGTAATGCCCCTATTTAAAAAAAGGAGGCAGACAAAAAGCAGGAAACTATAGACCAGTTAGCCTAACATCTGTGGTTGGGAAAATGTTGGAGTCCATTATTAAAGAAGTAGCAGGACATTTGGAAAAGCAAAATTCAGTCAGGCAGTCAGCATGGATTTATGAAGGGGAAGTCATGTTTGACAAATTTGTTGGAATTCTTTGAGGATGTAACGAACAGGGTGGATAAAGGGGAACCAGTGGATGTGGTATATTTGGACTTCCGGAAGGCATTTGACAAGGTGCCACTTAAAAGGATATTGCACAAGATAAAAGTTCACGCGGTTGGGGGTAATATATTAGCATGGATAGAGGATTGGCTAACTAACAGAGAACAGAGAATCAGGATAAATGGTTTATTCTCAGGTTGGCAATCGGTAACTAGTGAGGTGCCGCAGGGATCAGTGCTGGGACCCCAACTATTTTCAATCTATACTAACGACTTGGCAGAAGGGACCAAGTGTAATGTAGCCAAGTTTGCTGACGATACTAAGATGGGAGGAAAAGCAATGTGTGAGGAGGACACAAAAAATCTGCAAAAGGACATAGACAGGCTAAGGAGTGGGTAAAAATTTGGCAGATGGAGTATAATGTTGGAAAGTGCGAGGTCATGCACTTTGGCACAAAAAAAAATCAGAGAGCAAGTTATTATTTAAATGGAGAAAGATTGCAAAGTGCCGCAGTACAGCGGGATCTGGAGGTACTTGTGCATGAAACACAAAAGGATAGTATGCAGGTACAGCAAGTGATCAGGAAGGCCAATGGAATTTTGGCCTTTATTGCAAAGGGGATGGAGTATAAAAGCAGGAAGTCTTGCTACAATTATACAGGGTATTGGTGAGGCCACACCTGGAATACTGCGTGCAGTTTTGGTGTCCATATTTACGAAAGGATATACTTGCTTTGGAGGCTGTTCAGAGAAGGTTCACAAGGTTGATTCCGGTGATGAGAGGGTTGACTTAAGGTTGAGTAGGTTGGGACTCTACTCATTGGAATTCAGAAGAATGAGAGGTGATCTTATTGAAACATGTAAGATTATGAGGGGGCTTGACAAGGTGGATGCAGAGAGAATGTTTCCACTAATGGGGGAAGACTAGAACTAGAGGGCATGATCTTAGAATAAGGGGCCGCCCATTTAAAACTGAGATGAGGAGAAATTTATTTTCTCAGAGGGTTGTTAATCTGTGGAATGCGCTACCTCAGAGAGCTGTGGAAGTTGTATATTGAATAAATTTAAGACAGAGATAGACAGTTTCTTAATCGATAAGGGAATAAGAGGTTATGGGGAGCGGGCAGGGAAGTGGACCCGAGTGAATGATCGGATCAGCCATGATCGTATCAAATGGCAGAGCAGATTCGAGGGGCCGTATAGCCTACTCCTGCTCCTATTTCTTATGTTCTTATGTTCTATTTCTTGACTTCTGGTTGGTTCCACCACTGGGTTTTCATTTTGCATTAGCATGGGTTCCACTGTCCTCTTAATGCTACGTCTTTGGTTTGCTATAACCACAGCTTCAACTTGGAATTTGACAAAAGCATATTCACATTTGGTTCTTTCAGATTGGCTTCAATTGTTTAGAAACTGAATTCACTTCGCACACACTGATTGGCTGCACGCTCAGCTCAGTTTAACAACTTTTGGGAAACTACAATCCAATTTTTTCTAAGTGATGGAATATAGGAGGATAACCTTAGAGTGGGCAATTTGTTTTCAATTTGTCGAGTAATATTATCCAGTATTTATAACACCAGTTGCTGCTGCAGTATCTTTGGAATCTCAAGACCACGCAACCATTTCAACCTTTGAAACGTGTAAGATTCTGAGGGGGCTCGACAGAGTAGAAGCAGAGAGGATGTTTCCCCTGGTTGGGAAATCTAGAACCTAGGGGGCATAGTTTCAGAATAAATAAATATATAATAAATATGAAACTTCACTCGGAAAGAAAAGGACATAGAACAAAATGCTACAGCACAGAAACCGGCCATTCAGCCCATCAACCACCATTTGCCCCACCTGTGACAGAGACTGTAGCTCCCGCATTGGACTCCCCAGTCACATGAAAACTCACTTTTAGAGTGGAAGCAAGTCATCCGACTCCGAGGGACTGCCTAAGAAGGGAGAAGGCAGCTGCGAATAACCCTGGAGCTAACCCCCAGTGTGGGGCAATACATTCAGCAGAGAAGGGAGGGCAAAACAACACCACAAAGAGGGCTGTGGTGGAAAATAGAAATGTTTAATCAAGTTGAGGTTCAGGAGTTTTGTTGACAGGTGGGGAGCGAGCTTTACTCCACACCTGCACGATACCTGATTGATGTTTGATTCTGGCATTGGCTGCATTGTGAAGTGCAATATCATCCTCATCTTGATAAGCAAAGAAATCTGCAAAAATGTTTTTAAAAACATGGAATCTAAATTCTGACAAAGGGAATGCCAGCACAACAGGTTATGTAACGATGTGCCCTGACATTTAAAAGCTCCCTCAGCTGCTGGTTTAGTATCACCCATGCAGAATGCCTAGCATTTGGTTTTAAATTACGTGTTTAAACAAGGCCTCAGTTTTGGCTGAGGGCCCCACCAAACAGCAGTTTCCAAAAAGCCATACCCACCTCAAACAATTTGCCACACATTTTAAGACTGGTATACATTTCGTAACAATAGAAACAGATGAGACAGCCAATCAGCAATTAAGTTCCAAATAAATCTTGCACACCACAAGAGTCTTCAAACCCTCTCTTTCAACACTCACGGACCAAGGTGCTTTGCACAGCCTGACTCACGCATTCTACAGACCACTTTATGCATAGATTGAATGGGCCACTACACAGCAATATTTCACCCTGCAGTGAGGGTTGGGATACACTCTATGCTCTCCTGACACTGATTAGCAGAAAAACTGCACTCAGTCAAACCGTACACTTAAATTCTAAATTACATTTACCATCGGAAATAAATTCATAGACATGCAAAATAGAATTATAGAATGGTTAGAGCTAGTCCCACCCCCACCCCATTCTCATAGCCTCGCAATTTTTTTTCTTTAAGTACCTATCGAATTCCATTTTGAAATCCGTGATTGAGTCTGCCTCCACCACCCTTTCAGGCAGTGCATTCCAGATCCTAATCACTCGCTGCGTAAAATGTTATTCCTCGTGTCGCCTTTGGTTCTTTTGCCAATTACCTTAAATCTGTATCCTCATGTTCTCGACCCTTCCACCAATAGGAACAGTTTCTCTCTATCTACTCTGTCCAGACCCATCATGATTTTGAACACCTCTATCAAATCTCCTCTCAACTTTCTCTGCTCTAAGGAGAACCACCACAGTTTCTCCAATCTATCCACGCCCCGCTCAATTACACCCGCACACACCGCTATCACCCGCACACCCCGCCCAGCCCGCTATCCCGTGCACCCCGCTATCCCCCGCTCAGTGCCCGCACAACCCGCTATCCCTCGCTCAGTGCCCGCACAACCCTCTGTCCCCCGCTCAGCGCCCGCAATCCCCCGCACACCCCGCTCAGTGCCCGCACACCCCGCTCAGTGAACAAATAATTTGGTTCTGTCTTCACAAAGGAAAACACGAATAACCTTCCGGAAATACTATGGGACCGAGGGTCTAGTGAGAAGGAGGAACTGAAGGATATCCTTATTAGGCAGGAAATTGTGTTAGGGAAATTGATGGGATTGAAGGCTGCTAAATCCCTGGGGCCTGATAGTCTGCATCCCAGAGTACTTAAGGAAGTGGCCATAGAAATAGTGATGCATTGGTAATCATTTTCCAACAGTCTACCGACTCTGGATCAGTTCCTATGGACTGGAGGGTAGCTAATGTAACACCACTTTTTAAAAAAGGAGGGAGAGAGAAAACGGGGAATTATAGACCGGTTAGCCTGACATCAATAGTGCGGAAAATGTTGGAATCAATTATTAAAGATAAAATAGCAGCTCATTTGGAAAGCAATGACAGGATCGGTCCAAGTCAGCATGGATTTATGAAGGGGAAATCATGCTTGACAAATCTTCTAGAATTTTTTAAGGATATAACTAGTAGAGTGGACAAGGGAGAACCAGTGGATGTGGTGTATTTAGACTTTCAAAAGGCTTTTGACAAGGTCCCACACAAGAGATTGTTGTGCAAAATCAAAGCACATTGCAATGGGGGTAATGTACTGACATAGATAGAGAACTGGTTGGCATTCAGGAAGCAGAGAGTCGGGATAAACTGGTCCTTTTCAGAATGGCAGGCAGTGACTAGTGGGGTGCCGCAGGGCTCAGTGCTGGGACCTCAGCTATTTACAATACACATTAATGAGTTAGATGAAGGAATTGAGTGTAATATCTCCAAGTTTGCAGATGACACTAAGCTGGGTGGCAGTGTGAGCTGTGAGGAGGACGCTAAGAGGCTGCAGGGTGACTTGGACAGGTTAGGCGAGTGGGCAAATGCACGGCAGATGCAGTATAATGTGGATAAATGTGAGGTTATCCACTTTGGTTGTAAAAACACGAAGGCAGAATATTATCTGAAGGGTGGCAGATTAGGAAAAGGGGAGGGGCAACGAGACCTGGGTGTCATGGTACATCAGTGATTGAAAGTTGGCATGCAGGTACAGTCGGCGGTAAAGGTGGTAAATGGTATGTTGGCCTTCATAGCTAGGGGTTTTAAGTATAGGAGCAGGGAGGTCTTATTGCAGTTGTACAGGGCCTTGGTGAGGCCTCACCTGGAATATTGTGTTCAGTTTTGGTCTCCTAATCTGAGGAAGGACGTTCTTGCTATTGAGGGAGTGCAGCGAAGGTTCATCAGACTGTTTCCCGGGATGGCAGAACTGACATATGAGGAGAGACTGGATCGATTGTATTCACTGGTGTTTAGAAGAATGAGAGGGGATCTCATAGAAACATAAAATTCTGACAGGACTGGACAGGTTAAATGTAGGAAGAATGTTCCTGATGCTGGGGAAGTCCAGAACCTGGGGACACAGTCTAAGGATAAGGGGTAAGCCATTTAGGACCGAGATAAGGAGAAACTTATTCACTCAGAGAGTTGTTAACCTGTGGAATTCTCTACCGCAGAGAGTTGTTTATGCCAGTTCGTTAGATATGGCCCTTATGGCTAAAGGGATCAAGGGGTATGGAGAGAAAGCAGGAAAGGGGTACTGAGGTGAATGATCAGCCATGATCTTATTGAATGGTGGTGCAGCCCCGAAGGACCAAATGGCCTACTCCTGCACTTATTTTCTATGCCCGCATACCCCACTATCCCCCGCTCAGTGCCCACAGACCCCACTATCCCCTGCTCAGTGCCCGCTCAGTGCCCACACACCCCGCTGTCCCCCGCACACCCCACTCAGTGCTCGCACACCCCACTATGCCCCACTCAGTGCCCGCACGCCCCACTATGCCCCACTCAGTGCCCGCACACCCCACTATGCCCCACTCAGTGCCCGCACACCCCACTATGCCCCGCTCAGTGCCCGCACAACGCACCTTCACAATATGTCACGTATCCCATGGGATTGTAAAGATACACCAGTTGCAAATGGTGGTGATAAACAGTTAAATGAAGTGATTTCAATAAATAAGAGAATGCAGTACTCAAGGAAATGCAATAGACATTGTCTCAATTAATTTTCAGGTGTTGATAAGATGGCACATTGTAAGGATGATAAAATTATGGCACGTGATATTACGAGAATAACCATATGAAAAGGGCAAGAAATAATATCTAGTGCATCAAGCCCACCCCCATCCACACACACGGTGCCCCCACCCCCATCCACACACATTGTGCCCCCCACCCCCATCCACACACACTGTGCCCCCACCCCCATCCACACACTCGTGCCCCCACCCCCATCCACACACACTCGTGCCCCCACCCCCATCCACACACACTCGTGCCCCCACCCCCATCCACACACACTGCCCCCACCACTGATCCATGCAATCTCCTGAGATCAGAAAGAGAGAAATAATAGAGGTCAGTAATAGTCTCAAGTCAGTGAGATGATGAAACCCGAAGGATGGGCGAAGATTTGAAAGCTCGTCAATAAACAGACACGCACAGGACAATAACACACACACTCGAGGGGACCAGAGACATCGCAAACTGAAGCTGCAACAGCAAATCTCATTGTTTACAAACACCCAAATCTCCAAAGTGACTTCCAGTTTCAAACACACCCCTGACAATTGCATTTAACTCGCGGTGGAATAATTCTTCCTTGTTGTAATGCTGAAATTCTGGGAACTAAATACACCAGGTTATAAGGTCTACAGGACAGATAGGGAAAATGGCAGAGGGGAAGGACTAGCCTTAGTGATTAAGGATGAAAGCACTTCAATGATGAGAGAGGATTTAAGAGAGGTAAGCAGCCAGTGGAGAGCTTATGGGTTCAATTAGGAAATAGAAAAGGATGCAAGACTGTGGTGCGAGTTATGTAGCTCCCGTGGTAGCAGCTCTGAAGTGCTAGATTGTATAAATGCAGAGATTAGACAAGCTTGTAGTAAAGGTAGAGTGGTTTTAATTTTTTTTAATTTGTTCATGGGAGTTACTGGCAAGGCCAGCATTTATTGCCCATCCCTAATTGCCCTCGAGAAGGTGATGGTGAGCCACCTTCTTGAACCGCTACAGTCCATGTGGTGAAGGTGTTCCCACAGTGCTGTTAGGGAGAGAGTTCCAGGATTTTGACCCAGCGACAATGAAGGAACGACGATATATTTCCAAGTCAGGATGGTGTGTGACTTGGAGGGGAATATGGAGGTAGTGGTGCTCCCATGCACCTGCTGCACTTGTCCTTCTAGGTGGTAGAGGTCATGGGTTTGGGAGATGCTGCCGAAGAAGCCTTGGCGAGTTGCTGCAGTGCATCATGTAGATGATACACACTGCAGCCACGGTGCGCCGGTGGTGGAGGGAGTGAATGTTTAAGGTGGTGGATGGGATGCCAATCAAGCAGGCTGCTTTGTCCTGGACGGTGTCGAGCTTCTTGAGTGTTGTTGGAGCTGCACTCATCTAGGCAACTGGAGAGTGTTCCATCACACTCCTGACTTGTGCCTTGTAGATGGTGGAAAGACTTTGGGGAGTCAGGAGATGAGATACTCATTAGAGATAGTCATTGCCTGGCACACTGGCGCAAATGTTACTTGCCACTTACCAGCCCAAGCCTGAATGTCGTCCATGGCTATGGACTGCTTCATTATCTGAGGAGTTGCGAATGGCACTGAACACTGTGCAGTCATCAGCAAACATCCCCACTTCTGACCTTATGATGGAGAAAAGGTCATTGATGAAGTAGCTGAAGATGGTTGGGTCTGGGACACTGCCCTGAGGAACTCCTGCAGCAATGTCCTGGGGCTGAGATGATTGGCCTCCAACAATCACCTTCCTTTGTGCTAGGTATGACTCCAGCTACCCTGCATTATTGCTTTGTCCTTTCTCTTTAATTTTCTAAATTTCCCCTCACTTGACACCTCCCCCCACCCCCCTCATTTTTTTTAGTTTAAAGTCTTCAATTTTATTGGGGCTCCTCGATGCCACACTCAGTCAAATGTTGCCTTGATGTCAAGTGCAGTCACTCTCGCCTCACCTCTGGAATTCAGCTCTTTTTTCCATGTTTGGACCAAGGCTGTAATGAGGTCTGGAGCCGAGTGGTCCTGGTGGAACCCAAACTGGGCATCGGTGAGCAGGTTATTGGTGAGTAAGTGCCGCGTGATAGGACTGTCGACGACACCTTCCATCACTTTACTGATGATAGAGAGTAGCCTGATGGGGCAATAATTGGCTGGATTGGATTTTTTCTGTTTTAATGGGATTTTAACTTTCATATTGATTGGGAAAAGCAGACGAGCACCTGTCAGAGAGGTAGTGAATTTCTTGAATGTGTCCGGGATAGTTTTCCACAACAATATATCATAGAGGCAACAAGGGTGCAATCCATGTTAGATTTAGTAATGAGCAATGAGCCAGATTTAGTTAACAGCCTAACTGTGTGTGAACATTTATCCAATAGCGATCATAACATGATTGAGTTGAACATAGTGTTTGAAAGAGAGAAACACAAAACAGCTGCTAAGATTCTAGACTTGGGTAACACCGACTTCAACAGGATGAGGGAGAGACAACCCACAGTAAACTGGATAAATCTGTTCATGGGTAAATCGGCAGGTCAGTGGGAGATGTTCAAAAATAATTGAATGTGATACAGAGCCAGTTCATAGCCCTGAGGGGCAAGAGCTCGACTTACTGAATAAAACAGCCATGGACAACGGAAGAGGTGAGGGACAGCATGAAACTAACACACACACACACAAACTAGCACCGATCCTGGCCAATGGGAGAGATACAAAGAACAACAAAGGGGCACAAAACAGAGAGTAAGAGCTACACAATGGGAGCATGAAAAGAAACTCGCAAGGGAGGTCAGAATCAACACAAAGAAGTTTTACAGTTACATTTGGAAACAGAGGGTGGTCAGGAGCGATGCTGGCCCCTTAAATACTGAAAGTAGTGATATTGTCACTGACAATGGGGAAATGGCGGATATGTTGAATAATTACTTTGTGTTGGTATTTACAGTAGAGGAAGAGGAAAGCATGTCAGAAATCCCAAAGAAACTAATATTGAATCAGGGACAGGGACTCAACAAAATGAATGTAAGTAAATTAACAGTAATGAAGAAAGTACTGGCACTAAAGAGTGACAAATTCCCGGACCAGATGGTTTCCATCCCAGGGTTTAAAGGAAGTAGGTGAGCACATTGCAGATGCTCTAACTATAATCTTCCAAAGTGCTCTCGATTCAGGAACCGTTTCTTTAGATTGGAAAATGGCATACGTCACTCTTGCTTTTTAAGAATGGTGAGAGGGGGAATCACAGAATTTTTGACCAGTTAGCCTAACATCTGTCTGTTGTGGGGAAATTACTAGAGTCTACAATTAAGGATACAGTGACTGAACACCTCAAAAATGTTCAGTTGATCAGAGAGAGCAGCAGGGATTTGTGAAAAGTCGGTCGTGCTCATCAAACCCGACTGAATGTTTTGAGGAGGTGACTCAAATAGTGGACAGGGAATGTCTATAGATACTATTTATATCAACTTCCAGAAGGCATCTGATAAAGTCCCTCATAAGAGATTGTCAAATAAGATAGAAGCCCACGGAATTGAGGGCAAATTATTGACCTGGTTAGGAAATTGTCTGAGCGGCAGGAGACAGCGAGTAGGGATAATGGGCAGGTACTCACAGTGGCAGGATGTGGACTAGTGGGGTCCCGCAGGGATCGGTGTTGGGGCCTCAACTATTCACAGTATTTATTAACGACTTAGATGATGGCATAAAAAGTCATAATATCCAAATTTGCCGATGGCACAAAGATAGGCGGCATTGCAGGCAGTGTAGATGGAAGCATAAAATGACACAGGGATATCGACAGATTAAGTGAATGGGCAAAACTGTGGCAAACAGATTTCAATGTAGGTAAGTGTGAGGTCATCCACTTTGGATACAAAAAGGATAGAACGGGGTACTTTCTAAATGGTGAAAGGCAAAAAAATAGTGGCAGTCCAAAGAGACTTAGGGGCCCAGGTACAGAGATCATTAAAATGTCATGAACAGGTACAGAAAATAATCAAAAAGGCTAATGGGATATTGGCCTTTATATCCAGAGGACTGGAGTACAAAGGGTTAGAAGTTATGCTGCAGCTGTACAAAGCCCTGATCAGACCACACCCGGAGCACTGTGAGCAGTTCAGGGCACCACACCTTAGGAAGGATATAATGGCCTTGGAGGGAGTGCAGCGAAGGTTTACTAGAATGATGCCCGGACTCCAAGGGTGAAGTTACGAGGAGAGGGCAACACAAATTAGGATTGTATTTCCGAGAATTTAGGAGGTTGAGAAATGATCAGATCGAAGTTTTCAGGATATCAAGGGGAACGGATAGGGTAGATAGAGAGAAACTATTTTTGCTGGTTGGGGATTCTAGGACTGGGGGACATAGTCTAAAAATTAGAGCCAGTGCTTTCAGGAGTGAAATTGGGAAACATTTCTGCACACAAAGGAAGGTAGAAGTTTGGAACTCTCTTCCACAAACGGCAACTGATGCTAGATCAATTGTTAATTTTAAATCGGAGACTGATAGCTTTTTGTTAATCAAAGGTATTAAGGGATATGGGTTGAAGGTGGGTACATGGAGTTAGGTCACAGATCGGCCATGATCTCATTGAATGGCGGAACAGGCTCGAGGGGCTGAATGGCTTCCTCCTGTTCCTATGGAATTCAGTTCTAACGTGATCAATTTCATCATCTCTCACTATCCTTTACCAAATAGGACTTTTGCTCGGTTTAAAAATCCGTTCCAACACGTTGTAACACTGGGAGAGGTGATAGCACAGGATACATCAATCTGCTCAATAACCAGCTGATACTCAGAACCATTACGATGGTCAGGCACCATATTTCACACACCGTAAGACAATTAAACATCAGCTGAAACAATTGAACGCAGGCAAGACACACGGCAGCAGATTTATCAGCAGGTTATGTGATCTATTAACAGGATTCAGGTTTAAGCTGCCCCATCTATGAACCTCAGATGAGGAAAGGTTGGGTTCAGACATGATGGACCTCCCAGCTCAGGAGCCCACAGCCACTGTACCCCAGTGAGAGTCAGTGCTTGTGGAACTGAACCCCAGTGAGAGTCAGTGTGTGGGGAACTGTACCCCAGTGAGAGCCAGTGCGTGGGGAAATGTACCCCAGTGAGAGTCAGTGTGTGGGGAACTGTACCCCAGTGAGAGTCAGTGCCTGTGGAACTGTACCCCAGTGAGAGTCAGTGCCTGTGGAACTGTACCCCAGTGAGAGTCAGTGCCTGTGGAACTGTACCCCAGTGAGAGTCATTGTGTGTGTGGAACTGTACCCGTGAGAGTCACTGCCTGGGGAACGGTGCTCCAGTGAGATTAAGGGCCCGTGCAGCTGCGCCCCAGACACCGTCAGCCCCCGTGCAGCTGCGCCCCCCGATGCCGTCAGCCCCCATGCAGCTGCGCCCAGAAGCCGCCAGCCTCCGTGCAGCTGCACCCCAGACGTCGTCGGCCCCCGTGCAGCTGCGCCCCAGACGCCGTCGGCCCCAGTGCAGCTGCGCCCCAGACGCCGTCGGCCCCCGTGCAGCTGCGCCCCAGATGCAGTCAGCGCCTGTGCAGCTGAGCCCCAGAGGCCGCCAGCGCCCGTGCAGCTGCGCCCCAGAGGCCGTCAGCACCCGTGCAGCTGCGCCCCAGAGGCCGTCAGCGTCTGTGGAACCGCGCCTCAGAGACAGTCAGCGCCCGTGGAACCGCACCCCAGAGACAGTCAGCGCCCGTGGAACCGTACCCCAGAGAAAGTCAGCGCCCGTGGAACCGTACCCCAGAGAGAGTCAGTGTGTGTGGAACTGTACCCCAGTGAGAGTCAGTGTGTGTGGAACTGTGCCCCAGAGAGATTAAGTGCCTGTGGAACTGTACCCCAGTGAGAGTCAGTGTGTGTGGAACTGTATCCCAGTGAGAGTCAGTGCCTGTGGAACTGTACCCCAGTGAGAGTCAGTGTGTGTGGAACTGTGCCCCAGCGAGATTAAGTGCCTGTGGAACTGTACCCCAGTGAGAGTCAGTGTGTGTGGAACTGTACCCCAGTGAGAGTCAGTGTGTGTGGAACTGTACCCCAGTGAGAGTCACTGCCTGGGGAACGGTGCTCCAGTGAGATTAAGGGCCCGTGCAGCTGCGCCCCAGACGCCGTCAGCCCCCGTGCAGCTGCGCCCCAGACACCGTAAGCCCCCGTGCAGCTGCGCCCCAGACGCCGTCGGCCCCCGTGCAGCTGCGCCCCAGACGTCGTCTGCCCCAGTGCAGCTGCGCCCCAGACGCCTTCAACCCCGTGCAGCTGCGCCCCAGGCGCCGTCAGCCCCCGTGCAGCTGCGCCCCAGACGCCGCCAGCCCCAGTGCAGCTGCGCCCCAGACGCCTTCAGCCCCCGTGCAGCTGCGCCCCAGATGCAGTCAGCGCCTGTGCAGCTGAGCCCCAGAGGCCGCCAGCGCCCGTGCAGCTGCGCCCCAGAGGCCGTCAGCGCCCGTGCAGCTGCGCCCCAGAGGCCGTCAGCGTCTGTGGAACCGCGCCTCAGAGACAGTCAGCGCCCGTGGAACCGCACCCCAGAGAGAGTCAGTGTGTGTGGAACTGTACCCCAGTGAGAGTCAGTGTGTGTGGAACTGTGCCCCAGAGAGATTAAGTGCCTGTGGAACTGTACCCCAGTGAGAGTCAGTGTGTGTGGAACTGTATCCCAGTGAGAGTCAGTGCCTGTGGAACTGTACCCCAGTGAGAGTCAGTGTGTGTGGAACTGTGCCCCAGCGAGATTAAGTGCCTGTGGAACTGTACCCCAGTGAGAGTCAGTGTGTGTGGAACTGTACCCCAGTGAGAGTCAGTGTGTGTGGAACTGTACCCCAGTGAGAGTCACTGCCTGGGGAACGGTGCTCCAGTGAGATTAAGGGCCCGTGCAGCTGCGCCCCAGACGCCGTCAGCCCCCGTGCAGCTGCGCCCCAGACACCGTAAGCCCCCGTGCAGCTGCGCCCCAGACGCCGTCGGCCCCCGTGCAGCTGCGCCCCAGACGTCGTCTGCCCCAGTGCAGCTGCGCCCCAGGCGCCGTCAGCCCCCGTGCAGCTGCGCCCCAGGCGCCGCCAGCCCCCGTGCAGCTGCGCCCCAGACGCCGCCAGTCCCCGTGCAGCTGCGCCCCACAGGCAGTCAGCGCCCGTGCAGCTGCGCCCCAGAGGCCGTCACCGTCTGTGGAACCGCGCCTCAGAGACAGTCAGCGCCCGTGGAACCGCGCCTCAGAGACAGTCAGCGCCCGTGGAACCGCACCCCAGAGACAGTCAGCGCCCGTGGGGAACCGTACCCCAGAGACAGTCAGCGCCCATGGAACCGTGCCCCAGAGACAGTCAGCGCCCGTGGAACTGTACCCCAGTGAGAGTCAGTGTGTGTGGAACTGTGCCCCAGCGAGATTAAGTGCCTGTGGAACTGTACCCCAGTGAGAGTCAGTGTGTGTGGAACTGTACCCCAGTGAGAGTCAGTGTGTGTGGAACTGTACCCCGGTGAGAGTCACTGCCTGGGGAACGGTGTTCCAGTGAGATTAAGGGCCCCTGCAGCTGCACCCCAGACGCCGTCAGCCCCCGTGCAGCTGCGCCCCAAACGCCGTCAGCCCCCGTGCAGCTGCGCCCCCGAGGCCGTCAGCCCCCGTGCTGCTGCGCCCCCGAGGCCGTCAGCCCCCGTGCTGCTGCGTCCCAGACGCCGTCAGCCCCCGTGCTGCTGCGTCCCAGGCGCCGTCAGCCCCCGTGCAGCTGCGTCCCAGACACTGTCAGCCCCCGTGCAGCTGCGCCCCCGACGCCGTCAGCCCCCGTGCAGCTGCACCCCCGACGCCGTCAGCCCCCGTGCAGCTGCGCCCCAGACGCCACCAGCCCCCGTGCAGCTGCACCCCAGACGTCGCCAGCCCCGTGCAGCTGCGTCCCAGGCGCCGTCAGCCCCCGTGCAGCTGCGTCCCAGCCGCCGTCAGCCCCCGTGCAGCTGCGCCCCCGACGCCGTCAGCCCCCGTGCAGCTGCACCCCCGACGCAGTCAGCCCCAGTGCAGCTGCGCCCCAGACGCCTTCAGCCCCCGTGCAGCTGCGCCCCAGATGCAGTCAGCGCCTGTGCAGCTGAGCCCCAGAGGCCGCCAGCGCCCGTGCAGCTGCGCCCCAGAGACCGTCAGCGCCCGTGCAGCTGCGCCCCAGAGGCCGTCAGCGTCTGTGGAACCGCGCCTCAGAGACAGTCAGCGCCCGTGGAACCGCACCCCAGAGACAGTCAGCGCCCGTGGAACCGTACCCCAGAGAAAGTCAGCGCCCGTGGAACCGTACCCCAGAGAGAGTCAGTGTGTGTGGAACTGTACCCCAGTGAGAGTCAGTGTGTGTGGAACTGTGCCCCAGAGAGATTAAGTGCCTGTGGAACTGTACCCCAGTGAGAGTCAGTGTGTGTGGAACTGTGCCCCAGCGAGATTAAGTGCCTGTGGAACTGTACCCCAGTGAGAGTCAGTGTGTGTGGAACTGTACCCCAGTAAGAGTCAGTGTGTGTGGAACTGTATCCCAGTGAGAGTCAGTGCCTGTGGAACTGTACCCCAGTGAGAGTCAGTGTGTGTGGAACTGTGCCCCAGCGAGATTAAGTGCCTGTGGAACTGTACCCCAGTGAGAGTCAGTGTGTGTGGAACTGTACCCCAGTGAGAGTCAGTGTGTGTGGAACTGTACCCCAGTGAGAGTCACTGCCTGGGGAACGGTGCTCCAGTGAGATTAAGGGCCCGTGCAGCTGCGCCCCAGACGTCGTCAGCCCCCGTGCAGCTGCGCCCCAGACGCCGTCAGCCCCCGTGCAGCTGCGCCCCAGACGTCGTCTGCCCCAGTGCAGCTGTGCCCCAGACGCCTTCAACCCCGTGCAGCTGCGCCCCAGGCGCCGTCAGCCCCCGTGCAGCTGCGCCCCAGACGCCGCCAGCCCCCGTGCAGCTGCGCCCCACAGGCAGTCAGCGCCCGTGCAGCTGCGCCCCAGAGGCCGTCACCGTCTGTGGAACCGCGCCTCAGAGACAGTCAGCGCCCGTGGAACCGCGCCTCAGAGACAGTCAGCGCCCGTGGAACCGCACCCCAGAGACAGTCAGCGCCCGTGGGGAACCGTACCCCAGAGACAGTCAGCGCCCATGGAACCGTACCCCAGAGACAGTCAGCGCCCGTGGAACTGTACCCCAGTGAGAGTCAGTGTGTGTGGAACTGTGCCCCAGCGAGATTAAGTGCCTGTGGAACTGTACCCCAGTGAGAGTCAGTGTGTGTGGAACTGTACCCCAGTGAGAGTCAGTGTGTGTGGAACTGTACCCCGGTGAGAGTCACTGCCTGGGGAACGGTGTTCCAGTGAGATTAAGGGCCCCTGCAGCTGCACCCCAGACGCCGTCAGCCCCCGTGCAGCTGCGCCCCAAACGCCGTCAGCCCCCGTGCAGCTGCGCCCCCGAGGCCGTCAGCCCCCGTGCTGCTGCGTCCCAGACGCCGTCAGCCCCCGTGCAGCTGCGTCCCAGACGCTGTCAGCCCCCGTGCAGCTGTGCCCCCGACGCCGCCAGCCCCCGTGCAGCTGCACCCCCGACGCCGTCAGCCCCCGTGCAGCTGCGCCCCAGACGCCACCAGCCCCCGTGCAGCTGCACCCCAGACGTCGCCAGCCCCCGTGCAGCTGCGTCCCAGGCGCCGTCAGCCCCCATGCAGCTGCGTCCCAGCCGCCGTCAGCCCCCGTGCAGCTGCGCCCCCGACGCCGTCAGCCCCCGTGCAGCTGCACCCCCGACGCAGTCAGCCCCCGTGCAGCTGCACCCCCGACGACGTCAGCCCCCGTGCAGCTGCACCCCCGACGACGTCAGCCCCCGTGCAGCTGCACCCCCGACAGTGTCAGCCCCCGTGCAGCTGCGCCCCAGAGGCCGCCAGCGCCCGTGCAGCTGCGCCCCAGAGGCCGCCAGCGCCCGTGCAGCTGCGCCCCAGATGCCGTCACCGTCTGTGGAACCGCGCCTCAGAGACAGTCAGCGCCCGTGGAACCGCACCCCAGAGACAGTCAGCGTCCGTGGAACCGTACCAGAGGCAGTCAGCGCCTGTGGAACTGTACCCCAGTGAGAGTCAGTGCCTGTGGAACTGTACCCCAGTGTTACTTGGCATGTGTATGGAACTATACCCTAATGAGTGTTACTGTATGTGGAACTGTACACCAGAGACAGTCAGCGCCTGTGGAACTGTACCCCAGAGACAGTCAGTGTCCGTGGAACCGTACCCCAGTGAGAGTCAGTGTCTGTGGAACTGTACCCTAGTGAGAGTCAGTGTGTGTGGAACTGTACCCCAGTGAGAGTCAGTGTGTGTGGAACTGTACCCCAGTGAGAGTCAGTGTGTGTGGAACTGTACCCCAGTGAGAGTCACTGCCTGGGGAACGGTACCCCAGTGAGAGTCACTGCCTGGGGAACGGTACCCCAGTGAGATTAAGGGCCCGTGCAGCTGCACCCCAGACGCCGTCAGCCCCCGTGCAGCTGCGCCCCAGACGCCGCCAGCCCCCGTGCAGCTGCACCCCAGACGTCGCCAGCCCCGTGCAGCTGCGTCCCAGACGCCGTCAGCCCCCGTGCAGCTGCGCCCCCGCCGCCGTCAGCCCCCGTGCAGCTGCACCCCCGACGCAGTCAGCCCCCGTGCAGCTGCACCCTTGACGGCGTCAACCCCCGTGCAGCTGCGCCCCAGATGCCGCCAGCCCCCGTGCAGCTGCACCCCAGACGTCGCCAGCCCCGTGCAGCTGCGTCCCAGGCGCCGTCAGCCCCCGTGCAGCTGCGTCCCAGCCGCCGTCAGCCCCCGTGCAGCTGCGCCCCCGACGCCGTCAGCCCCCGTGCAGCTGCACCCCCGACGCAGTCAGCCCCCGTGCAGCTGCACCCCCGACGACGTCAGCCCCCGTGCAGCTGCACCCCCGACGACGTCAGCCCCCGTGCAGCTGCGCCCCAGACAGTGTCAGCCCCCGTGCAGCTGCGCCCCAGAGGCCGCCAGCGCCCGTGCAGCTGCGCCCCAGAGGCCGCCAGCGCCCGTGCAGCTGCGCCCCAGATGCCGTCACCGTCTGTGGAACCGCGCCTCAGAGACAGTCAGCGCCCGTGGAACCGCACCCCAGAGACAGTCAGCGTCCGTGGAACCGTACCAGAGGCAGTCAGCGCCTGTGGAACTGTACCCCAGTGAGAGTCAGTGCCTGTGGAACTGTACCCCAGTGTTACTTGGCATGTGTATGGAACTATACCCTAATGAGTGTTACTGTATGTGGAACTGTACACCAGAGACAGTCAGCGCCTGTGGAACTGTACCCCAGAGACAGTCAGTGTCCGTGGAACCGTACCCCAGTGAGAGTCAGTGTCTGTGGAACTGTACCCTAGTGAGAGTCAGTGTGTGTGGAACTGTACCCCAGTGAGAGTCAGTGTGTGTGGAACTGTACCCCAGTGAGAGTCACTGCCTGGGGAACGGTACCCCAGTGAGAGTCACTGCCTGGGGAACGGTACCCCAGTGAGATTAAGGGCCCGTGCAGCTGCACCCCAGACGCCGTCAGCCCCCGTGCAGCTGCGCCCCAGACGCCGCCAGCCCCCGTGCAGCTGCACCCCAGACGTCGCCAGCCCCCGTGCAGCTGCGCCCCCGCCGCCGTCAGCCCCCGTGCAGCTGCGCCCCCGCCGCCGTCAGCCCCGTGCAGCTGCACCCTCGACGGCGTCAACCCCCGTGCAGCTGCGCCCCAGATGCCGCCAGCCCCCGTGCAGCTGCGCCCCAGATGCCGCCAGCCCCCGTGCAGCTGCGCCCAACGCCGCCAGTCCCGTGCAGCTGCGCCCCAGACACCGCCAGCCCCCGTGCAGCTGTGCCCCAGACGCCGCCAGCCCCCGTGCAGCTACGCCCCAGAGGCCGCCAGCGCCCGTGCAGCTGCGCCCCAGAGGCCGCCAGCGCCCGTGCAGCTGCGCCCCAGAGGCCGCCAGCGCCTGTGCAGCTGCGCCCCAGAGGCCGTCACCGTCTGTGGAACCGCGCCTCAGAGACAGTCAGCTCCCGTGGAACCGCACCCCAGAGACAGTCAGCGTCCGTGGAACCGTACCAGAGGCAGTCAGCGCCTGTGGAACTGTACCCCAGTGAGAGTCAGTGCCTGTGGAACTGTACCCCAGTGTTACTTGGCATGTGTATGGAACTATACCCTAATGAGTGTTACTGTATGTGGAACTGTACACCAGAGACAGTCAGCGCCTGTGGAACTGTACCCCAGAGACAGTCAGTGTCCGTGGAACCGTACCCCAGTGAGAGTCAGTGTCTGTGGAACTGTACCCTAGTGAGAGTCAGTGGGTGTGGGACTGTACCCCAGTGAGAGTCAGTGAGTGTGGGACTGTACGCCAGTGAGAGTCAGTGACAGCCTGTGGGGTTTTCCTCAGTCTGTTGACCCGGAGTGTGCCCTCTGACCCGGCCCTTCCCCCTCGGCTTGTTTACTGGCGAAACGGTGTGGCGGCGCCGCTTCCCGTGGAGTCTGGGCCCGGGGCTTCTTACCTCAGTACGGCGGCTCGGGCTCCGGCTCGGTTCGGGCGGCGGCGGAAACCGGACAACAAGTGACAGCACCTGGCCTGGCCGGCCTCCTATCTGGCTCCGCCCCCTGCAACTGCCCCCCCGCTACAAACCACGCCCCTATCTGGCTCGGCCCCTGCAACCCACACCTCACTGGTCTCGCCCCCTCGCTGGGCCCACCCCTGGAAACCACGCCCCCTCATGCAACATACCCCTATCTGGCTCCGCCCCCTGACTGCGCCCGCTAACTGGCCCCACCCCCAATCCGCCCCTCCAAATCCCGCCCCTCGCTGGGCCCGCCCCTCCAACTGCCACCTCGATTTCCCCGCCCCCTCACACGCCTCCACCCCTCATACCCCTCCCCGTCACACGCCTCCCCCTCACACCCATCGCCATCACAACCCTCCCCCTCACACCCCTACCCCACACTGCTTTACCCCTCGCACCTTTCCCCCTCACACCCATCTCCCCTTTCCCCCTCCCCTCACACCACTCTTCCCCCACTGCCTCCTCTCCCCCTCACACCCCTCTCCCGTCTTCCCCTCTCTCACAGCCCTTCACATCCCTACCCCTCACTCCCCTCCCCAACACTCCTCTTCCCCCTCCCCCCCTCCCCTCACACTCTTCTGCCCCTCCCCCTCACACCCATCCCCATCACAACCCTCCCCCTCACACCTCTCCCCCTCATACCCCTACCCCACACCGCTTTCCCCCTCACACCCCTTCCCCCTCACACCCCTTCCCCCCTCCCCTCACACCACTCCCCCCCTACTGCCCCCTCACACCCCTCTCCCCCTCACACCCCTCCCCATTTCCCCTCCCCCTCGCACCACTCTTCCCCACCGCCCCCTTAAACCCTTCTCCCCCTCACAGCCCTCTCCTTCACACGCCTCTCCCCCAACGCCCCTCACACCCCTCTCCACCCCCTCTCCCCCTCACACCCCTCTCCCGTCTCCCTTCACACCCTTCTCCCCCTCACAGCCCTTCACACCCCCTCCTCCTCACCCCTCACCCTCACACCCCTCCCCTCCCCTCACACCCCTCTCCTCTTCCCCCTCACACCCCTCCCCCTCACACCGCACTCCCCCTCACACCCCTCCTCTCACACTCTTCTGCCCCTCCCCCTCACACCCCTCTCCCCCTCACCTCCTAGAAACGTCGAAAACATAGAAACATAGAAAATAGGTGCAGGAGTAGGCCATTTGGCCCTTTGAGCCTGCACCACCATTCGATAAGATCATGGCTGATCATTCTCTCAGTACCCCTCACACCCCTCACGAACGTTTCCTCCTCACATCCCTCCCCTCACACACCCCTCCCCCTCACAGCCTCTTCCCCTCCCCTCACACCCCCTCTCCCCCTCCCTCATCACACCCCTTCCCCACGCCTCTACACCTCACACCCCTCCCCCATCCTCACACCCCCATCACACCCCTCCCCCTCACACCTCTCTCCCACCTCCCTCTCACACCCCTCTCCCATTCACACTTCTCCCCCTCCCCTTCACACCCCTCTCCCCTCCCCCTCACACGCCTCCACTCACACCTCACTCCCCTCACACTCCTCTCCTCCTCACACCCCTCTCCCCGTCTCATCCCACCCCCTAAAACCCCTCTCCCCCTCACACCCCTCCCCTCACACCCCACACCCTTCCCCCCTCACACCCCCACACCTCTCCCCCCTCATACCCCCACACACAGACCCATATACAATATTGGCGCAATTAAATTGGCTTGTTAGAAACATAGAAAATAGGAACAGTAGTAGGCCATTCGGCCCTTCGAGTTTGCACTGCCATTCAATATGATCATGGCTGATCCTCTATCTCAACACCATATTCCCGCTTTTTCCCCATACCCCTTGAGGCACTTTATTTCTAGAAATCTATCTATCTCCTCTTAAATATATTGGCCTCCACAGCCTTCTGTGGTAGAGAATTCCACAGGTTCACCACACTCTGAGTGAAAACATTTCTCCTCATCTCGGTCCTAAATTTCCTATCCCGTATCCTGAGACTGTGACCCCTTGTTCTAGACTTCCCAGCCAGGGGAAACATCCTCCCCGCATCCAGTCTATACAACCCAGTCAGAATTTTATACGTTTCAATGAGATCCCCTCTCATTCTTCTAAACTCTAGTGAATACAGGCTAGTCGACCCAATCTCTCTTCATACGACAGTCCTGCCATCTCAGGAATCAGTCTGGTGAACCTTCGCTGCACACCCTCTATGGCAAGTATATTCTTTCTTAGGTAAGGAGACCAAAACTGCACACAATACTCCAGGTGCGGTCTCACCAAGGCCTTGTATAACTGTAGTAAGACATTCTTACTCATGTACTCAAATCCTCTTGCAATGAAGGCTAACATACCATTTGAACATAAGAACATAAGAATTAGGAACAGGAGTAGGCCATCTAGCTCCTCGAGCCTGCTCCGCCATTCAATAAGATCATGCCTGATCTGGTCGTGGACTCAGCTCCACTTACCCGCCCTCTCCCCGTAACCCTTAATTCCCTTATTGCTTAAAAATCTATCTATCTTTGACTTGAAAACATTCAATGAGCCAGCCTCAACTGCTTCCTTGGGCAGAGAATTCCACAGATTCACAACCCTCTGGGAGAAGAAATTCTTTCTCAACTCGGTTTTAAATTGCCTCCTCCGTATTTTGAGGCTGTGCCCCCTAGTTCTAGTCTCCCCCACCAATGGAAACAACCTCTCTGCCCCTATCTTGTCTATCCCTTTCATGATTTTAAATGTTTCTATAAGATCACCCCTCATCCTTCTGAACTCCAAGGAGTAAAGACCCAGTCTACTCAATCTATCATCATAAGGTAACCCCCTCATTTCTCGAATCAGCCTAGTGAATCGTCTCTGTACCCCTTCCAAAGCTAGTATATCCTTCCTTAAGTAAGGTGACCAAAACTGCACGCAGTACTCCAGGTGCGGCCTTACCAATACCTTATACAGTTGCAGCAGGACCTCCCTGCTTTTGTACTCCATCCCTTTCGCAATGAAGGCCAACCCATTCCATTTGCCTTCCTGATTACCTGCTGCACCTGCAAACTAACCTTTTGGGATCAAAAGAGTTTCATGCACAAGGACCCCTAGGTCCCTCTGCACCACAGCATGTTGTAATTTCTCCCCATTCAAATAATATTCCCTTTTACTGTTTTTTTTCCCAAGGTGGATGACCTCACACTTTCCGACATTGTATTCCATCTGCCAAACCTTAGCCCATTCGCTTAACCTATCCAAATCTCCTTGCAGCCTCTCTGAGTCCTCTACACAACCCGCTTTCCCACTAATCTTTGTGTCATCTGCAAATTTTGTTGCACTACACTCTGTCCCCTCTTCTAGGTCATCTATGTAGATTGTAAACAGTTGTGGTCACAGTACTGATCCCTGTGGCACACCACTAACCACTGATTTCCAACCGGAAAAGGACCCATTTATCCCGACTCTCTGCTTTCTGTTCGCCAGCCAATTCTCTATCCATGCTAATACATTTCCTCTGACTCCGCGTACCTTTATCTTCTGCAGTAACCTTTTGTGTGGCAACTTATCAAATGCCTTTTGGAAATCTAAATACACCACATCCATCGGTACACCTCTATCCACCATGCTCGTTATATCCTCAAAGAATTCCAGTAAGTTAGTTAAACATGATTTCCCTTTCATGAATCCATGCTGCGTCTGCTTGATTGCACTATTCCTATCCAGATGTCCCGCTATTTCTTCCTTAATGATAGTTTCAAGCATTTTCCCCACTACAGATGTTAAACTAACCGGCCTATAGTTACCTGCCTTTTGCCTGCTCCTTTTTTTAAACAGAGGCGTTACATTAGCTGCTCTCCAATCCGCTGGTACCTCCCCAGAGTCCAGAGAATTTTGGTAGATTATAACGAATGCATCTACTATAACTTCCGCCATCTCTTTTAATACCCTGGGATGCATTTCATCAGGACCAGGGGACTTGTCTACCTTCAGTCCCATTAGTCTGTCCAGCACTACCTCCCTAGTGATAGTGATCATCTCAAGGTCCTCCCTTCCCACATTCCTATGACCAGCAATTTTTGGCATGGTTTTTGTGTCTTCCACTGTGAAGACGGAAGCAAAATAATTTCCACATTTCCCATTATTAAATCCCCCTTTTCATCTTCTAAGGGACCAACATTTACTTTAGTCACTCTTTTCCGTTTTATATATCTGTAAAAGCTTTTACTATCTGTTTTTATGTTTTGCGCAAGTTTACCTTCGTAATCTATCTTCCCTTTCTTTATTGCTTTTTTAGTCATTCTTTGCTGTTGCTTAAAATTTTCCCACTAACCTTGGCCACCTTATACGCATTGGTCTTTGATTTGATACTTTCCTTTATTTCCTTGGTTATCCACGGCTGGTTATCTCTTCTCTTGCCGCCCTTCTTTTTCACTGGAATATATTTTTGTTGCGCATTATGAAAGAGCTCCTTAAAAGTCCTCCACTGTTCCTCAATTGTACCACCGTTTAGTCCTTGTTTCCAGTCTACTTTAGCCAACTCTGCCCTCATCCCACTGTAGTCCCCTTTGTTTAAGCATAGTACACTCGTTTCTGACACAACTTCCTCATCCTCAATCTGTATTACAAATTCAACCATATTGTGATCACTCATTCCGAGAGGATCTTTTACGAGGAGATCGTTTATTTTTCCTGTCTCGTTACACAGGACCAGATCCAAAATGGCTTGCTCCCTTGTAGGCTCTGTTACATACTGTTCTAAGAAACAATCTCGTATGCATTCTATGAATTCCTCCTCCAGGCTACCCCCTGCGATTTGATTTGACCAATCGATATGTAGGTTAAAATCCCCCATAACTACTGCCGTTCCTTTTTCACATGCCTCCATTATTCCCTTGATTATTGCCCGCCCCACCATGAAGTTATTATTTGGGGGCCTATAAACTATGCCGACCAGTGACTTTTTCCCCTTACTATCTCTAATCTCCACCCACAATGATTCAACATTTTGTTCATTGGAGCCAATATCATCCCTCACAACTGCCCTGATATCATCCTTTATTAACAGAGCTACCCCACCTCCTTTCCCTTCTTGCCTATCTTTCTGAATCGTCAGATACCCCTGTATGTTTAATTCCCAGTCTTGGCCACCTTGCAACCATGTTTCTGTAATGGCCACCAAATCATATCCATTTGTAATGATTTGTGCCGTCAACTCATTTACTTTATTTCTAATGCTGCATGCATTTAGGTCGAGTGTTTTCATCCTAGTTTTTAAACCATGATTTTTAGTTTTAACCCCTCCTGCAGCCCTTTTATATTCAGTGGCCCTTTTTGTTTCTTGCCTTTGGTTTCTCTGCCCTCCACTTTTACTCATCTCTTTTCTGTCTTTTGTTTTTGTCTCCTTTTTGTTTCCCTCTGTCTCCCTGTATTGGTTCCCATCCCCCTGCCATATTAGTTTAACTCTTCACCAACAGCACGAGCAAACACTCCCCCTTGGACATTGGTTCCGTTCCTGCCCAAGTGCAGACCGTCCGGTTTGTACTGGTCCCACCTCCCCCAGAACCTGTTCCAATGCCCCACGAATTTGAATCCCTCCCTGCTGCACCACTGCTCAAGCCACGTATTCATCTGTGCTATCCTGCGATTCCTATTCTGACTAGCACGTGGCACTGGTAGCAATCCCGAGATTACTACTTTTGAGGTCCTACTTTTTAATTTAACTCCTAGCTCGTTAAATTCGTCTCGTAGGACCTTATCCCTTTTTTTACCTATGTCGTTGGTACCAATGTGCACCACGACAACTGGCTGTTCTCCCTCCCTTTTCAGAATGTCCTGCACTCGCTCGGAGACATCCTTGACCCTTGCACCAGGGAGGCAACATACCATCCTGGAGTCTCGATTGCGGTCGCAGAAACGCCTATCTATTCCCCTTATGATTGAATCCTCTATCACTATCGCTCTCCCACTCTTTTTTATGCCCTCCTGTACAACAGAGCCAGCCACGGTGCCATGAACTTGGCTGCTGTTGCTCTCCCCTAATGAGTCATCTCCCTCAACAGCACTCAAAACAGTGTATCTAGCTGGCTGTGGATCCTTCTCAACTCACTACACATTGCCACTTATGTCATTCTCAGCATCGTGGATGCTCCAGAGTGAATCAACCCTCAGCTCCAATTCCGTAACTTGCCTTCCTAACTGCTTGCTGCACCTGCATGTTTGCTTTCAATGACTGGTGTACGAGGACACCCAGGTCCCTCTGTACATCGACACTTCCCAAGCCATCATCATTTAAATAATGCATTGTCCTTATGTTTTTCCTACCAAAGTGGATAACTTCACATTTATTCACATTTTACTGCATCTAACATGTGTTTGACCACTCACTCAACCTATCTAAATCGCCTTGCAGTGTCTTTGCATCCTCCTCACAACTCACAATCCCACCTAGTTTTGTGTCGTCAGCAACTTGGAAATATTATATTTGGTTCTCTCATCCAAATCATTTATATATATTGTGAATCGCTGGGGCCCAAGCACTGATCCTTGTGGTACCCCACTAGTCACTGCCCGCCACCCCGAAAAAGACACGTTTATTCCTACTCTCTGTTTCCTGTCAGTTAACCAATTTTCAATCCATGCCAATACATTACCCCCAATCCTATGTGCTTTAATTTTGCACGCTAACCTCTTATCAAAGACCTTCTGAAATCCAAATACACTACATCCACTGGTTCTCCCTTATCTATCAGTTACATCCTCAAAAAACTCCAGTAGGTTTGTCAAACATGATTTTCCTTTCATAAATCCATGTTAACTTTGTCTAATCCCATTGATATTATCCAAGTGTGCCGTTATTACATCCTTTATAATAGACTCTAGTATTTTCTTTACTACTGATGTTAGGCTAACCGGTCTGTAGTTCCCTGTTCTCTCTCTCCTCCTTTTTTAAATAGTGGGGTTCCTCCAATCTGTAGGAACTGTTCCATAATCTATAGAATTTTGGACGATGACAACCAATGCATCTACTATTTCCATGGCTATCTCTTTTAGTACTCTGGGATGCAGATCATCAGGCCCTGGGTATTTATCTGCCTTCAGTCCCATTAGTTTCTCCAGCACTATTTTCTTACTAATAATCCTTTCCTTTAATTCCTCTTGCACACTAGACTCTTGGTTTCCTAGCATTTGTGTGACGTTATTTGTGTCCTCTTCCGTGAAGACAACCGAAGTATTTATTTAATTGTTCTGCCATTTCCTTGTTCCCCATTACAAATTCTGATGTTTCTGTCTGTAAAGGACCTACATTTGTCTTCACTAATTTTTTTCTTTTTACGTACTTGTAGAAACTTTTGCAGTCGGTTTTTATGTTCCTTGCAAGTTTACTCTCATACTCTATTTTTTCCCTCTTAATCAGCCTCTTGGTCCTCTTTTGCTGAATTCTAAACTGCTCCCAATCCTCAGGCTTGCTACTTTTTCTGGCAACTTTGTATAACTCCTCTTTAGATCTAATGCTATCCTTAATTTCTTTTGTTAGCCATGGTTGGGCCACTTTTACTTTTGTGTTTTTATGCCAAAAAGGAATGTATAACTGTTGCAATTCATGCATTTGTTCCTTAAATATTAGCCATTGCCTATCCACCTTTTAATGAATCTTTCCAATCTATCATAGCCAATTCATTCCTCATATCTTCGTAGTTTCTTTTGTTTAGATTTAGGACCCTAGTTTCGGATTGGACTACTTCACTTTCCATCTTAATAAAGAATTCAATCATCTTATGGTCACTCTTCCCTAAAGGACCCCACACAACAAGACTGCTAATTAATCCCTTCTCATTACACAATACCCAATCTAGGATAGCCTGTTCCCTAGTAGGCTCCTCAACATACTGGTCTAAAAGACCATCTCGTACACACTCCAGGAATTTATCTGCCACAGTATTATTACTAATTTGGTTTGGCCAGTCTATATGTAGATTAAAGTCACGTACAATTACTGTAGTACCCTTGCTGCATGCATCTCCAATTAACTGTTTGATTTTATTCTTTTTATTAACTTTTAGCTTTTGCTTGTTAAGTGAGTTTCAATGTTCAGTTGGTCAGTGGGAATTAGAAATATCAGACAAACATTCATCTGGTAAGGATTCAGCTTCAAACTTGCTTTGCCCTGTCCCATGGATCCCCGCTGGCCCCCGAGGAGGCATCCTCCAAGGCCAAGTAAAAACGTCACCTGTGTGTACTTTTATTCATTAATCTCTCTGTAACTGTTGCCAGTTGAATGATTTAGCTGGCGAGTTATTCGAGTTCAAGCTGCAGTTATTAATGAGGGAGAGCAGCTAATGGAATGTATTACTATGGAACATGTGGATGCTGAGGTAGCCGGATTGGGACACAGGTATAAGAAGAGGCACTGGGAGTATTAGCTTAGAATTCGATGAGCTCTGATCGGCTGTGAGCCTCGGGAACTGTAACATAATTCTCTGGTGAATTCGCAAAGTGTTGATGCGAGTGTGCGTGTAATAATTGTCAAATAATAGATATCACTGAATACTCTGAACATCAAGAACAAAAAGGGAGGGTGTGACTATTAGGGAGCTGGGTAGCGGGGATTTAGGAGAGGTTGAGAAGGAGGTCCTGCAGACACTGGTCCTGTCCAACAGATGTGATGTACTCGCTACCTGTCGGGACAAGGAGAAAGACTGCAGAGAAGACAGTCATAAAGCAGATCAAGGCAACGTGACTCAGAAGGTGGTCCAAGGGGGGAATTACACAGGATTACATCGGATATATGGCACAGAAACAGGCCATTTGGCCCAACCAGTCCATTTATGCTCCACTCGAGCCTCCTTCCTTCTTTCTTCATCAAAATCTATCAGCATGACCCTCTATTCCCTTCTACCTCATATGCTTATCTAGTCTCCTCTTAAATGCATCTATATTATTCACAACAACCACTCCCTGTGGTACCGAGTTCCACATTCTCACCATTCTTTGGGTAAAGAAGTTTCTTCTGAATTCCCGATTGGATTTCTTGGTGATTGTCTCATATTGATTAGCAAGTGATCAGGAAGGCCAATGGAATCTTGGCCTTTATTGCAAAGGGAATGGAATATAAAAGCAAGGAAGTCTTGCTACAATTATACAGGGTATTGGTGAGGCCATAACTGAAATACTGCATACAGTTTTGGTTTCCATATTTACGAAAGGATATACTTGCTTTGGAGGCAGTTCAGAGAAGGTTCACTAGGTTGATTCCGGAGATGAAGGAGTTGACTTATGAGGAAAGGTTGAGTAGGTTGGGCCTCTACTCATTGGAATTCAGAAGATTGAGAGGTAATCTTATCGAAACGTATAAGATTATGAGGGGGTTTAGCAAGGTGGATGCAGAGAGGATGTTTCCACTGATAGGGGAGACTAGAACCAGAGGGCATAATCTTAGAATAAGAGGCCGCCCATTTAAAACTGAGATGAGGAGGACATTTCTTCTCTCGGGGTTGTAAATCTTTGAAATTCGCTGCCTTAGAGAGCTGTGGAAGCTGGGTCATTGAATAAATTTAAGACCGAGATCGACAGTTTCTTAACTGATAAGGGAATAAGGGATTATGGGGAGCGGGCAGGGAAGTGGACCTGAGTCCATGATCGGATCAGCCATGATCGTCCTAAATGGCGGAGCAGGCTTGAGGGTCCGTATGGCCTACCCCTGCTACTATTTCTTATGTTCTTACTAATCTCATCATCCACTGTCATGTCCACCTGTTCTATCTCCCTGGTAAATACTGAAGCAAAATAATTATTTCATATTTCTGCCATCTCTGTCGTTACCTGTAGGATTACCCTGTCTATCTCTTAATGGTCCTATTCCAATCCCAACCGTCCTTTTTTATTGATATGCATGTGAAATATTTTACTATTTTGTTTTATGTTCCTTGATAATTTAATTTCATTGAACCTCTTTGCCTTCCTAATTGTCTTTTTGACTTCTCTCCTAATCTCTGTATTCTCTGTTAGCATGCACTCCCCTGCTGTCTGTGTAATTAATATATGCCTCATTTGTTCCCTTATGACTTTATTCATCCACGGAGTCTCATTAGTGTTTAGTTTGTTCTTTCCTTTTAGTGGAATATATATATTTTTTTATTCGTTCATGGGATGTGGGGATCGCTGACAAGTCCAGCATTTATTGTCTATCCCTAATTGCCCTTGAGAAGATGGTGATGAGCCACCTTCTTGAACTGCTGCAGTCCGTGTGGTGAAGGTACTCACACAGTGCTGTTTGGGAGTTCCAGGATTTTCACCCAGTGACGATGAAGGAAGGGCGATATACTTCCAAGTCAGGATGGCGTGTGACTTGGAGGCAAACTTGGAGGTGGTAGTGTTCCCATGCACCTGCTGCCCTTGTCCTTCTCATTGGTAGAGATTGCGGGTTTGGGAGGTGCTGGCGAAGAAGCCTTGGTGAATTGCTGCAGTGCACTTGTAGATGGTATACACTACAGTCACGGTGTGTCGGTGGTGGACAGAGAGAATGATAGAATCATGGAAATTTACAGCATGGAAGGCGGACATTTCTATACTCCTCTAGGGTTTCTGCAGTATTGAGCCCTTGGTATCTGTCATTAGCCTCCCTTTATTTCTTTATCCTACCCTGTATGCCCCTGACATCCAAGGGGCTCTAGATTTGTTAGTCCCACCCTTTTTCTTTAAGGGAACATTCTTGCCCTGAACCCTGATTTACAGCTGTTTCCAGTCCACTTTGGCTAAATCACATCTCAGCTTAGTAAAATTGGCTTTCCCACAATTGAGAACTTTTATTTCTGCTCTTTGACCTTTTTCATAACTACCATAAATCTAACTGAATTATGATCACAAGCACCAAAATGCTCTCCCACTGATACCCCTTCCACCTGCCCCGCCTAATACTGGTTAAAAAAAGTTCTCCTGAATGCATTTTAGGAATTCTGCACCCTCTATATCTTTCATACGAATTCTATCCCAGTTAATATTAGGGTAGTTGAAATCCCCCACTATTACTGCCCCATAGTGTTTGCACTTCTCAGAAATGTGCCTACATATTTGCTCTTCTATCTCCATGACTATTTGGGGATCTATAGTACACTCTATAGCAGTGTGATCGCCCCTTTCTTGTTCTTCAATTCAACCCATATTGCCTCATTGGGTGGAATTGAATGTTGAAAGTCGTGGATGAGGTGCCAATTAAATGGGCTGCTTTGTCCTGGATAGTGTCGAGCTTCTTGAATGTTGTTGGAGCTGCACTTGACCAGGCAAGTGGAGAGTATTCCATCACACTCCTGATTTGTGCCTTTGAGGAGTCAGAAGGTGAGACACTCGCCGCAGAATACTCAGCCTCTGATCTCTTTTTCCCACTGTATTCATGTGCGTACCGTTTTGGTCTCCTTATTTAAGGAAGGATATACTTGCATTGGAAAGGGAAGGGAAGGGAATACACATTATATAGTATGACACTAAAAAGTGTAGAGAAACAAAGGGACCTTGGAGTACAGATCACAGATCCCTGAAGGTAGCAGGCAGGTAGACACAGTGGTTAAGAAGGCATATGGAATACTTTTATTAATTGAGGCATGGAATACAAGAGCAAGGAGGTTATGCTTGAACTGTATAAAACACTGGAGTATCATGTGCAGTTCTGGGCACCACATTACAGGAAAGATGTGATTGCACTGGAAAGGGTGCAGAGGAGATTTATAAGAATGTTGCCTGGACTGGAAAATTTTGGCTATGAGGAAAGATTGGAGATGCTGGGTCTGTTTTCTTTGGAACAGAGGAGGCTGGGGAGACCTGATTGAGGTGTATAACATTATGAGGGGCCTAGATAGAGTAGATAGGAAGGACCTGTTTCCCTTGGAAGCGGGGTCAACAACCAGGGGGCACAGAGTTAAAGTAATTGGGGAGAGGTCTAGAGGAGATATGAGGGGAATTTTCTTCACCCAGAGGGTGGTGGGGTTGTGGAACTCACTGCCTGAAAGGGTGGTAGAGGCAGAAACCCTCACCACATTTAAGAAATACTTGGATGTGCACTTACAAGTGCTGTAACCTACAGGGCTATGGACCTAGAGCTGGAAAGTGGGATTAGGCTGGATAGCTCTAGGTCGGCCAGCGCGGACATGATGGGCCAAATGCCCTCCTTCTGTGCTGTAAATTTCTATGATTCTATGGAGGCAGTTCAGAGAAAGTTCACGAGGTTGATTCCTGAGATGAAGGGGTTGTCTTATGAAGGAAGGTTGAGCAGGTTGTACCGATACTCAAGAAGAATGAGAGGTGATCTTATTGAAACGTATAAGATTCTGAGGGGGCTCAACAGGGTAGGTGCAGAGAGGATGTTTCACCTCGTGGGGGAATCTAGAACTAGGGGGCATAGTTTCAGAATTAAAACGGAAATGAAGGAGGACGTTCTTCTCTCAGAGGGTCATGAATTTTTGAAATTCTCTACCCCAGAGAGCTGTGGAGGTTGTGTTATTGAATATATTTACGGTGGAGATAGACAGATTTTTGAACGACAAGGGAGTCAAGGGCTATGGGGAGCGCGCAGGGAAGTGGAGTTGATGCCAAGATCAGCTCAGCCATGATCTTATTGAATGGCGGAGCAGGCTCAAGGGGCCAAATGACCTACACCTGCTCCTATTTCTTACCTATGTATCCAAGTTAGCTGATGATACAAAGTTAAGTGGGAAAGTAAGCTGAGGAGGAGCAAAGAGGCTGTAGATATATAGGGACAGGTTGACTGAGTGGGCAAGAACATTGTAAATTTTTTTAAATTATTCGTTCATGGAATGAAAGGCTAGCATTTATTGCCCATCCCTAGATGCAATACAAATGTGGCTCACTAGACTGGTTCCTGGGATGGGGGGGATTGTTCTATGAGGAGAGATTGAGTAGACTTGGCTTATATTCCCTAAAGTTTTAGAAGAATGAGAGGTGATCTATTTGAAACATATAACATTCTTAAGGGGCTTGATAGGCAAATCTAGAACAAAGGGTCACAGTCTCAGAATAAGGGGTCGGCCATTTGGGACTGAGATGAGGAGAAATTTCTTCACTCAAAGGGTTGTGAGTCTTTGGAATTCTCTACCCCAGTGGATGCTCAATCATTGACTATATTCGCCCCGACCTGCGAGGAAACACCAGCTGCAGGTCGGGGGTATAAGAGGAGCCACTTCAAGATACATCGCGAGCTGTTCCAGGTAGGCGACGGCTTCGAGGAGGGCGACGTCACCAAAACCCATGTTGCCGATTGGAATGTAGGCAGGAACTTCAGCGGGGCCCAGCAGAGGTGCGGTGAATGATTGGGGTGGAGGTGCAGCGAGAGATTGTGCCGGGGCAGAGGAAGAGAGATCGATCGGGGCACACAAGCGACGTGATTTGGGCCCAGGAGAAGCGAGAGTTCGGGACCCAGGGGCAGCACGGGCCAGCCCACACTGCGATATGTCCGTACAGCAGAGCTGGTCTCCAGTCATCTTGGTTAATCCTTGCCACTGGACCAAGACCTAGCTCTGTCAAGCCCGTGTGGTGGCTGGTGTGCAACGGGCACCACACACAGGCACCTTCCACCCTTCATTGTCGTTCACAATCTGGAATATCAGGTCCTCATCGAAATACTTGTGAACTCATCCCTTTCTGGTATAGAAGCAAGTTAGCCTCGATACGAGGCACCGCCTAAGACAGAGGTCGATACATTTTGGGGAATTAAAGGATATGGGGATAATGCGGGAAGGTGGACTTGAGCTACAAGATCAGCCATGATCTTGTTAAATGGCGGAGAAGGCACAAAGGGCCAAATGGCCTACTCCAGCTCCTATTTCTTTTATGTTATGTGGCTGTTTCAGTTAAGTGTCTTGTCAATGGTGACCCCCAGAATGTTCATAGTGGGGGATTCAGCAATGGTAATGCCATTGAATGTCAGGGGGTGCTGGTTAGACTCTCGCTTGTTGGAGACCGTTATTGTCTGGCACAAATGTTACTTGCCACTTATCAGTCTAAGCCTGAATGTCGTCCAGGTCTTGCTGCAGGCGGGCATGGATAGCTTAATTATCTGAGGAGTTGCGAATGGCACTGAACATTATGCAGTCATTAGCGAACATCCCCACTTCTGACTTTATAAGAGAGGGAGGGTCATTAATAAAACAGCTGAAGATGGTTGGGCCTAGGACACGGCCCTGAGGAACTCCTGCAGTAATGGCTGGGGCTGGGATGATTGACCGCCAACCACCACAACCATCTTCCTTTGTGCTAGGTATGACTCCAGCCAGTGGAGAGTTTTCCCCCCGATTCCTATTGACTTCAGTTTTACTAGGGCTCCTTGATGACACACTCAGTCAAATGCTACCTTGATGTCAAGGGCAATCACTCTCCCTCACTACACCTCTGGAATTCAGCTCTTTTGTCCATGTTTGGACAATGAGTTCTGGAGCCGAGTGGTCCTGGCAGAACCTTTTTGTGGACAGGACATACCTGGGCAGTTTTCCACATTGTTGGATAGATGCCAGTGTTGTCTTCTTTTTAGGCAGTCCCCCTGATTAGAGGATGACTTGCTTCCACGTTAAGATGAGTTCTAAGGTGACTGAAGAGACCAATGCGGTGGTAGGAGGGACGGGTGGATAGGGTGCTTTATTTGTCATACGCTCCTTTCGCTTTTTGTACTTTGCTTCCGCCTGCTCCCGACGAACAGACTCAGTGTTCGGTGCCTTCTTTGAGTGGTCTTGGGCCAGGGATTCCCAAGAGTCGAGAATGTTGCGTTTTTTTCAAGGAGGCTTTGAGGGTGATCTTGAAGCATTTTCTCTGCCCTCCTGGGGTTCACTTGCTGTTACATAGCTCGGAGTAGAATGCCAGTGTTGTAGTGTACTGGAACAGCTTGGCTAGTTCTGGGACACAAGTCTTCACAGCACGATAGCCAGGATTTTGTCAGGGCCTATAGCCTTTGCTGTATCCAGTGCGCTCAGCCATTTCTTGATATCACGTGGAGTGAATCGATTGGCTGAAGACTGGCTTCTCTGATGGCGAGGACCTCAGGAGGAGGCCGATATGGATCATCCACTCAGCACTTCTGGCTGAAGATCGTACACATACTTCAGCCTTGTCTTTTGC
>NW_027253697.1:0-13221 GCF_044704955.1 Pristiophorus japonicus
AGAGCGAGCGTTGCGGGGGGGGGAGAGTGAGAGAGGGAGAGAGAGAGCGCTTGGGGGGTGAAAGAGAAAGAGAGTGCGCTTGGGGGGTGAAAGAGAAAGAGAGAGCTTGGGCGGGGAGAGAGAGAGAGCTTGGGAGGGAAGAGAGAGAGAGAGCTGGAGAAGAGAGAGAGAGAGGGGAGAGAGAGAGTGGTGGAGGGGGAAGAGAGAGAGTGAGAGAGAGAGAGAGAGCTTGGAATGGGGGAAAGAGAAAGAGAGAGCTGGGGGGAGGGGAAGAGAGAGAGAGAGAGCTTAGGGTGGGAGAGAGAGAGAGAGAGAGCTTGGTGGGGGGGGGAAGACAGAGAAAGAGAGCTTGGGAGAGGGGGAAGAGATAGCGAGTGCTTGATGGGGAAGAGAGAGAGAAAGCTTGGAATGGGGGAAGTGAGAGAGCTTGGGTTGGGGGGAAAGAGAGAGAGAGAGAACTTTGGAGACCGGGGCGGGGGGAAGAGAGAGACAGAGCTTGGGGGAAAAGAGAGAGAGCTTGGAGTGGGGAGGGGGGGAAGAGAGAGAGCTGGGCGGGGGCGAAGAGAGATAGAGAGAGAGCTTTGGAGAGCAGGGCGGGGGGAAGAGAGAGAGCTGGGCGGGGGCGAAGAGAGATAGAGAGAGAGCTTTGGAGAGCAGGGCGGGGGGAAGAGAGAGACAGAGCTTGGGGGAAAAAGAGAGAGAGCTTGAGTGGGGGGGGGGGGAAGAGAGAGAGAGATAGATAGAGAGAGAGAGAAAGAGCGCTTGTGGGGCGGGGGGAGAGAGAGAGAGCTTGGGGGGGCAAGAGGGAGAGAGCTTGGGGGGGGCAAGAGAGAGAGAGCTTGGAGGGGCAAGAAAGAGAGAGCTTGTGGGCAAGAGAAAGAGAGAAAGAGCTTGGGGGTGGGGGAGAGAGAGAGCTTGCGGTGGGGTGGGGGGGGAAGAGAGAGCTTGATGGGGGAAGAGAGAGCTTGATGGGGGAAGAGAGTGAGAACTTGAAGGGAAGAGAGTGAGAGCTTGGGGGCGAAGAGATTAGGAGCTTGGGGGGAAGAGAGAGAGAGAGTGCTTATGGGGAAGAGAGAGAGAGAAAGCTTGGGGTGAAGAGAGAGAGAGCTTGCGGGGAAGAGAGAGAGACACACACAGAGTGAGCTTGGGAGAAGAGAGAGAGAGAGCCATGGGTGGTGGGGGGGGGGGAAGAGAGAGAGAGCTTGGGTGTAAAAGAGAGAGAGAGGAGCTTGGGGCGAAGAGAGAGAGAGAGCTTGGAGGGGGCTCGAGCGAGAGTTGGGAGGGGCAAAAGCGAGGGCTTGGGGGGGAAGAGAGAGAGCTTGGTCGGGGGGAGAGAGAGAAAGAGCTTGGGGGAGAGAGAGAGAGAGAGCTTGGGTGGAGAGAGAGAGAGCTTGGAATGGGGGGAAAGAGGAGAGTGGTTGGATGGGATGAAGAGAGAGACGGAGAGCTTGGGCGAGGGGGGAAGAGAGAGAGAGAGCTTGGAGGGGTGGAAATAGAGAGAGCTTGGGTGGGGGGGGGGGGGAAGAGAGAGAGTTTTGGTAGGGGGAAGAGAGAGAGCTTAGGGGAAGAGAGAGGAGAGCTTGAGGGGAGGGGGTCAAGAGAAAGAGAGAGCTTGGGGGGCGAAGAGAGAGCTTGGGGGTGCAAGAGAGAGAGAGAGCATGGTGGGGAAGAGAGAGAGAGCTTGTGGGGTGAAAGAGATAGAGAGAGAGATCTTGGAGGGAAGAGAGAGCGAGAGGGAGAGAGCTTGGGGTAGAGAGAGAGAGAGAGAGAGAGCTTGGGGGGGGGAGGGAGCTTGGGGGGAAGGAAGAGAGAGATTGGGATGGGGGAAAGAGAGAGCTGGAGGGAAAGAGAATGAGCTTGGGAGGAATTGAGAGAGAGAGAGAGCTTGGGGGGGGGAAGAGAAAGAGAGCTTGGGGTGGAAGAGAGAGAAAGAGAGCTTGGAGGAGGGGGGAAAGAGAGAGAGCTTGGGAGGGAAGAGAGAGAGTTAGGGGTGGGTGAAAGAGAGAGAGAGCGAGGTTGGCCGGGGGAGGGGGGGGGGCGAGAGACCATGTGGTGGAAGAGAGCGAGAGCTTGGGGGGGGGGGTAGAGAGAGAGAGTTTGGGGGGGTTAAGAGAGAGAGAGTTTGGGGGGAAGGAGAGAGAGAGCTTGGGGGGGGGGAAGAGAAAGAGAGAGAGAGAGCCGGGACGGGGCGGAGGATGAGAGAGAGAGCTGGGGGGGGGGGGGGGAAAGAGAGAGAAAGAGAGCTTGGAGTGGGCGAGAGAGAGAGAGCGAGCTTGAACGGGGGGAGAGAGAGAGAGAGAGAGAGAGAGCTTGGGGTGGGAAGAGAGAGAGAGAGCTGGCGGGGGAGAGAGAGAGAGAGAGAGAGAGAGAGCTTGGGGTGTGGGGAAAGAGAGAGAGAGCTTGTGGGGGGGGGAAGAGAGAGAGAGCTTGGGTGGGGGAAAGAGAGAGAGAGAGAGAGAGAGAGAGCTTGGGGCGGTGGAAAGAGAGAGAGAGCTTAGGCGGGGGGAAGAGAGAGAGAGCATGGGGGAAGAGAGGGAGAGAGCTTCGGGGGGAAGAGAGAGAGAGCTTCGGGGGGGAAGAGTGAGAGAGAGCTTTGGGGGGGAAGAGAGAGAGAGAGATAGAGCTTGGGGGGGAAGAGAGAGAGAGAGCTTGGGGGCAAATGAGAGAGAGAGAGAGAGGGGGAGAGCTTGGGGGCGAGAGAGAGAGAGCGAGAGCTTGCGGGGGGGGTGTGGAGAGTGAGAGAGAGAGCGAGAGAGAGCGCTTGGGGGTGAAAGAGAGAGAGAGAGAGAGAGAGAGAGAGAGAGAGAGAGAGAGAAAGGGCTTGGGGTGGGCGAGAGAGAGAGAGAGCTTGGGGCGGGGAGACAGAGAGAGAGAGCTTGGGAGGGTGGGGGGGGAGAGAGTGTGCTTCGGGAGAAGAGAGAGAGAGAGAGAGCTGGGGGTGGAAGAGAAAGAGAGAGAGAGAGAGAGATGGGGTGGAAGAGAGAGAGAGAGAGAGAGATGGGGGTGGAAGAGAGAGAGAAAGAGAGAGAGAGATGGGGGTGGAAGAGAGAGAGAGATGGGGGGTGGAAGAGAGAGATGGGGGGAAGAGAGAGAAAGTGCTTGAGAGGAAGAGAGAGAGCTTGGGGGAAGAGAGAGAGAGCTTGGGTGGAAGAGAGAGAGAGAAAGAGGGAGAGAGCTTGGGGGGAAGAGAGAGAGAGCGAGAGCTTGTGGGGGATGGAGAGAGAGAGAGATAGAGCTTTGGGGGGAAGAGAGAGAGAGAGCTTGGGGGCAAATGAGAGAGAGAGAGAGAGAGAGCTTGAGGGGAAGAGACAGAGCGAGAGGTTTGCGGGGGGGTGGGGGGAGAGTGAGAGAGAGAGAGTGCTTGGGGGGTGAAAGAGAGAGAGAGAGAGAGAGAGAAAGGGCTTGGGGTGGGCGAGAGAGAGAGAGAGCTTGGGGCGGGGAGACAGACAGAGAGAGAGAGCTTGGGGCAGGAGAGAGAGCGAGAGCTTGGGGGTGGGGAGAGAGAGAGAGCTGGGGTTGGGGTAGAGAGAGAGAAAGCTTGGGGGAAAGAGAGAGAGAGAGAGAGAGAGAGAGCTTGGGGGGGAAGAGAGAGAGAGAGAGAGAGAGAGAGAGAGAGATGGGGGTGGAAGAGAGAGAGAGAGAGATGGGGAGGGAGAGAAAGCTTGGGGGGAGAGAGAGAGAGAGCGAGAGCTTGGTGTGGGGGGAGGGAAAGAGAGAGAGAGAGAGAGAGAGCTTGTTGGGAAGAGAGAGAGAGAGAGAGATTGGGGGGAAGAGAGAGAGAGAGATTAGGGGGGAAGAGAGAGAGAGAGAGAGAGAGAGAGAGATTGGGGGGAGAGAGAGAGAGAGAGAGATTGGGGGGAGAGAGAGAGATTGGGGGGAAGAGAGAGAGATTGGGGGAAGAGAGAGAGAAAGAGAGGGAGAGAGCTTGGGGGGAAGAGAGAGAGAGAGCGAGAGATTGCGGGGGGGGGAGAGAGATAGAGCTTGGGGGGGAAGAGAGAGAGAGCTTGGGGGCAAATGAGAGAGAGAGAGAGAGCGAGGGGGGAGAGCTTGGGGGCAAGAGAGAGAGAGAGCGAGAGCTTGCGGGGGGGGAGAGTGAGAGAGGAGAGAGAGAGCGCTTGGGGGTGAAAGAGAAAGAGAGTGCGCTTGGGGGGTGAAAGAGAAAGAGAGAGCTTGGGCGGGGGAGAGAGAGAGAGCTTGGGAGGGAAGAGAGAGAGAGAGCTGGGGGAAAGAGAGAGAGAGAGAGAGAGAGCTTGGAGGGGGGAAGAGAGAGAGTGAAGGGAGAGAGAGCTTGGAATGGGGGAAAGAGAAAGAGAGAGCTGGGGGGAGGGGGAAGAGAGAGAGAGAGAGCTTAGGGTGGGAGAGAGAGAGAGAGAGAGCTTGGTGGGGGGGGGGAAGACAGAGAAAGAGAGCTTGGGAGAGGGGGAAGAGATAGCGAGTGCTTGATGGGGAAGAGAGAGAGAAAGCTTGGAATGGGGGAAGTGAGAGAGCTTGGGTTGGGGGGAAAGAGAGAGAGAGAGAACTTTGGAGACCGGGGCGGGGGGGAAGAGAGAGACAGAGCTTGGGGGAAAAGAGAGAGAGCTTGAGTGGGGAGGGGGGAAGAGAGAGAGCTGGGCGGGGGCGAAGAGAGATAGAGAGAGAGCTTTGGAGAGCAGGGCGGGGGAAGAGAGAGAGCTGGGCGGGGGCGAAGAGAGATAGAGAGAGAGCTTTGGAGAGCAGGGCGGGGGAAGAGAGAGACAGAGCTTGGGGGAAAAGAGAGAGAGCTTGAGTGGGGGGGGGGGAAGAGAGAGAGAGATAGATAGAGAGAGAGAGAAAGAGCGCTTGTGGGGCGGGGGGAGAGAGAGAGAGCTTGGGGGGGCAAGAGGGAGAGAGCTTGGGGGGCAAGAGAGAGAGAGCTTGGAGGGGCAAGAGAGAGAGAGCTGTGGGCAGAGAAAGAGAGAAAGAGCTTGGGGGTGGGGAGAGAGAGAGCTTGCGGTGGGGGTGGGGGGGAAGAGAGAGCTTGGTGGGGAAGAGAGTGAGAACTTGAAGGGAAGAGAGTGAGAGCTTGGGGGCGAAGAGATTAGGAGCTTGGGGGGAAGAGAGAGAGAGAGTGCTTATGGGAAGAGAGAAGAGAGAGAGAGAGTGCTTATGGGGAAGAGAGAGAGAGAAAGCTTGGGGTGAAGAGAGAGAGAGCTTGCGGGGGAAGAGAGAGAGACACACACAGAGTGAGCTTGGGAGAAGAGAGAGAGAGCCATGGGTGGTGGGGGGGGGGGGGAAGAGAGAGAGAGCTTGGGTGTAAAAGAGAGAGAGAAGAGCTTGGGGCGAAGAGAGAGAGAGAGCTTGGAGGGGGCTCGAGCGAGAGTTGGGAGGGGCAAAAGCGAGGGCTTGGGGGGGAAGAGAGAGAGCTTGGTCGGGGGGGAGAGAGAGAAAGAGCTTGGGGGGAGAGAGAGAGAGAGAGAGAGAGCTTGGGTGGAGAGAGAGAGAGCTTGGAATGGTGGGAAAGAGAGAGTGGTTGGATGGGAATGAAGAGAGAGACGGAGAGCTTGGGCGAGGGGGGAAGAGAGAGAGAGAGCTTGGAGGGGTGGAAATAGAGAGAGCTTGGGTGGGGGGGAGGGGGAAGAGAGAGAGTTTTGGTAGGGGGGAAGAGAGAGAGCTTAGGGGAAGAGAGAGAGAGAGCTTGAGGGGAGGGGGTAAAGAGAAAGAGAGAGCTTGGGGGGCGAAGAGAGAGCTTGGGGGTGCAAGAGAGAGAGAGAGCATGGTGGGGAAGAGAGAGAGAGCTTGTGGGGTGAAAGAGATAGAGAGAGAGAGCTTGGAGGGAAGAGAGAGCGAGAGGGAGAGAGCTTGGGGTAGAGAGAGAGAGAGAGAGCTTGGGGGGGGGGAGGGAGCTTGGGGGGAAGGAAGAGAGAGATTGGGATGGGGGAAAGAGAGAGCTGGAGGGAAAGAGAATGAGCTTGGGAGGAATTGAGAGAGAGAGAGAGCTTGGGGGGGAAGAGAAAGAGAGCTTGGGGTGGAAGAGAGAGAAAGAGAGCTTGGAGGAGGGGGGAAAGAGAGAGAGCTTGGGAGGGAAGAGAGAGAGCTAGGGGTGGGTGAAAGAGAGAGAGAGCGAGATTGGCCGGGGGAGGGGGGGTCGAGAGACCATGTGGTGGAAGAGAGCGAGAGCTTGGGGGGGGGGGGGTAGAGAGCGCGAGCTTGGGGGGGTTAAGAGAGAGAGAGTTTGGGGGGGTTAAGAGAGAGAGAGCTTGGGGGGGGAAGAGAAAGAGAGAGAGAGAGCTTGCGAGGGGAAGAGAGAGAGAGCCGGGACGGGGGCGGAGGATGAGAGAGAGAGCTGGGGGGGGGGGGGGGGGGAAGAGAGAGAAAGAGAGCTTGGAGTGGGCGAGAGAGAGAGAGCGAGCTTGAAGGGGGGGAGAGAGAGAGAGAGAGAGCTTGGGGTGGGAAGAGAGAGAGAGAGCTTGCGGGGGGGGGAGGCGGGGGAGAGAGAGAGAGAGAGAGAGCTTGGGGTGTGGGGAAAGAGAGAGAGAGCTTGTGGGGGGGGGAAGAGAGAGAGAGCTTGGGTGGGGGGAAAGAGAGAGAGAGAGAGAGAGAGCTTGGGGCGGTGGGAAGAGAGAGAGAGCTTAGGCGGGGGGAAGAGAGAGAGAGCATGGGGGAAGAGAGGGAGAGAGCTTCGGGGGGGAAGAGAGAGAGAGCTTCGGGGGGGAAGAGTGAGAGAGAGCTTTGGGGGGAAGAGAGAGAGAGAGATAGAGCTTGGGGGGGGAAGAGAGAGAGAGAGCTTGGGGGCAAATGAGAGAGAGAGAGAGAGGGGGAGAGCTTGGGGGCGAGAGAGAGAGAGCGAGAGCTTGCGGGGGGGGTGTGGAGAGTGAGAGAGAGAGCGAGAGAGAGCGCTTGGGGGGTGAGAGAGAGAGAGAGAGAGAGAGAGAGAGAAAGGGCTTGGGGTGGGCGAGAGAGAGAGAGAGCTTGGGGCGGGGAGACAGAGAGAGAGAGCTTGGGAGGGTGGGGGGGGGGAGAGAGTGTGCTTCGGGAGAAGAGAGAGAGAGAGAGCTGGGGGTGGAAGAGAAAGAGAGAGAGAGAGATGGGGGTGGAAGAGAGAGAGAGAGAGAGAGATGGGGGTGGAAGAGAGAGAGAGAGAGAGATGGGGGTGGAAGAGAGAGAGATGGGGGGTGGAAGAGAGAGATGGGGGGAAGAGAGAGAAAGTGCTTGAGAGGAAGAGAGAGAGCTTGGGTGGAAGAGAGAGAGAGAAAGAGGGAGAGAGCTTGGGGGGAAGAGAGAGAGAGCGAGAGCTTGTGGGGGATGGAGAGAGAGAGAGATAGAGCTTGGGGGGGGAAAGAGAGAGAGAGCTTGGGGGCAAATGAGAGAGAGAGAGAGAGCTTGAGGGGAAGAGACAGAGCGAGAGTTTGCGGGGGGGGGGGAGAGTGAGAGAGAGAGAGTGCTTGGGGGGTGAAAGAGAGAGAGAGAGAGAGAGAGAAAGGGCTTGGGGTGGGCGAGAGAGAGAGAGAGCTTGGGGCGGGGAGACAGACAGAGAGCGAGAGCTTGGGGCAGGAGAGAGAGCGAGAGCTTGGGGGGTGGGGAGAGAGAGAGAGCTGGGGTTGGGGTAGAGAGAGAGAAAGCTTGGGGGGAAAGAGAGAGAGAGAGAGAGAGCTTGGGGGGAAGAGAGAGAGAGAGAGAGAGAGAGATGGGGGGTGGAAGAGAGAGAGAGATGGGGGAGGGAGAGAAAGCTTGGGGGGAAGAGAGAGAGAGTGCGAGAGCTTGGTGTGGGGGGGAGGGAAAGAGAGAGAGAGAGAGAGAGCTTGTTGGGAAGAGAGAGAGAGAGAGAGATTGGGGGGGAGAAAGAGAGAGAGATTGGGGGGAGAGAGAGAGATTGGGGGGGAGAGAGAGAGATTGGGGGGAAGAGAGAGAGAAAGAGAGGGAGAGAGCTTGGGGGGAAGAGAGAGAGAGAGCGAGAGCTTGCGGGGGGGAGAGAGATAGAGCTTGGGGGGGAAGAGAGAGAGAGCTTGGGGGCAAATGAGAGAGAGAGAGAGAGCGAGGGGGGAGAGCTTGGGGGCAAGAGAGAGAGCGAGAGCTTGCGGGGGGGGGGAGAGTGAGAGAGGGAGAGAGAGAGCGCTTGGGGGGTGAAAGAGAAAGAGAGAGCGCTTGGGGGGTGAAAGAGAAAGAGAGAGAGCTTGGGGCGGAGAGAGAGAGAGAGCTTGGGAGGGAAGAGAGAGAGAGCTGGGGGGAAAGAGAGAGAGAGAGAGAGAGCTTGGAGGGGGGAAGAGAGAGAGTGAGAGAGAGAGAGAGAGAGCTTGGAATGGGGAAAGAGAAAGAGAGAGCTGGGGGGAGGGGGAAGAGAGAGAGAGAGAGCTTGGGGTGGGAGAGAGAGAGAGAGAGAGAGAGAGAGCTTGGTGGGGGGGGGGGGGAAGACAGAGAAAGAGAGCTTGGGAGAGGGGGAAGAGATAGCGAGTGCTTGATGGGGAAGAGAGAGAGAAAGCTTGGAATGGGGGAAGTGAGAGAGCTTGGGTTGGGGGGAAAAGAGAGAGAGAGAGAACTTTGGAGAGCGGGGCGGGGGGGAAGAGAGAGACAGAGCTTGGGGGGAAAAGAGAGAGAGCTTGAGTGGGGAGGGGGGGAAGAGAGAGAGCTGGGCGGGGGGGAAGAGAGATAGAGAGAGAGCTTTGGAGAGCAGGGCGGGGGGAAGAGAGAGACAGAGCTTGGGGGAAAAAGAGAGAGAGCTCGAGTGGGGGGGTGGGGGAAGAGAGAGAGCTGGGCGGGGGGGAAGAGAGATAGAGAGAGAGCTTTGGAGAGCAGGGTGGGGGGGGGGGGAAGAGAGAGACAGAGCTTGGGGGAAAGAGAGAGAGAGCTTGAGTGGGGGGGGAAGAGAGAGAGCTGGGCAGCGGAGAAGAGAGAGAGAGAGAGAGAGAGAGAGAGCTTGTGGGGCGGGGCGGGGGAGAGAGAGAGCTTGCGGGGGGGGGAAGAGAGAGAGAGATAGATAGAGAGAGAGAGAGCTTGTGGGGGTGGAGGTAGAGAGAGAGAGAGAGCTTGGGGGGGGCAAGAGAGAGAGAGCTTGGGGGGGCAAGAGAGAGAGAGCTTGGGGGGGGCAAGAGAGAGAGAGCTTGTGGGCGAGAGAAAGAGCTTGGGGGTGGGGGAGAGAGAGAGCTTGCAGTGGGGGGGGGGAAAGAGAGAGCTTGGTGGGGGAAGAGAGTGAGAGCTTGGGGGGGGAAGAGATTAAGAGCTTGGGAGGGAAGAGAGAGAGAGAGAGAAAGCTTGGGGTGAAGAGAGAGAGAGCTTGCGGGGGAAGAGAGAGAGACACACACAGAGTGAGCTTGGGGGAAGAGAGAGAGAGCCATGGGCGGTGAGGGGGGGGGGAGAGAGAGAGAGCTTGGGGGTAAAAGAGAGAGAGGGGAGCTTGGGGCGAAGAGAGAGAGAGAGCTTGGAGGGGGGGGCAAGAGCAAGAGTTGGGGGGGGGCAAAAGCGAGAGCTTGCGGGGGAAGAGAGCGAGCTTGGGGGGGAAGAGAGAGAGCTTGGTCGGGAGAGAGAGAGAGAACTTGGGGGGAGAGAGAGAGAGAGAGAGAGAGAGAGAGAGAGCTTGGAGGAAGAGAGAGAGAGCTTGGAATGGGGGGAAAGAGAGAGAGGTTGGATGGGGGTGAAGAGAGAGAGGGAGAGCTTGGGCGAGGGGGGAAGAGAGAGAGAGAGAGAGAGAGAGAGAGCTTGGAGGGGAAGAGAGAGAGAGAGCTTGGGGGCAAATGAGAGAGACAGAGGGGGGAGAGCTTGGGGGCAAGAGAGAGAGCGAGAGCTTGCGGGGGGGGGGGGGAGAGTGAGAGAGAGAGAGTGTGCTTGGGGGGTGAAAGAGAAAGAGAGAGAGAGCTTGGGAGGGTGGGGGGGGAGAGAGAGTGTGCTTCGGGAGAAGAGAGAGCGAGAGAGAGCTGGGGGTGGAAGAGAAAGGAGAGATGGGGGGTGGAAGAGAGAGAGAGAGATGGGGGGTGGAAGAGAGAGAGAGAGATGGGGGTGGAAGTGAGAGAGAGAGATGGGGGGTGGAAGAGAGAGATGGGGGAAGAGAGAGAGAGAGCTTGAGAGGAAGAGAGAAAGCTTGGGGGAAGAGAGAGAGAGCTTGGGGGGAAGAGAGAGAGAGAGAGAGATAGAGCTTGTGGGGGAGGGAGAGAGAGAGATAGAGCTTGGGGGGTGAAAGAGAGAGAGAGCTTGGGGGCAAATGAGAGAGAGAGAGGGAGAGCTTGAGGGGAAGAGACAGAGCGAGAGTTTGCGGGGGGGGGGGGGAGAGTGAGAGAGAGAGAGAGCGCTTGGGGGGTGAAAGAGAGAGAGAGAGAGCTTGGGGGGAAGAGAGAGAGAGAGAGAGAAAGGACTTGGGGTGGGCGAGAGAGAGAGAGAGCTTGGGGCAGGGAGACAGAGAGAGAGAGCTTGGGGCAGGAGAGAGAGCGAGAGCTTGGGGGGGGGGGAGAGAGAGAGAGAGAGATTGGGTTTGGTGAAAGAGAGAGCTGGGGTTGGGGTAGAGAGAGAGAGCTTGGGGGAAAGAGAGAGAGAGAGAACTTGGGGGAAAGAGAGAGAGAGAGAGAGAGATGGGGGGTGGAAGAGAGAGAGAGAGATGGGGGGAGGGAGAGAAAGCTTGGGGGGAAGAGAGAGAAGGAGAGAGAGAGAGAGAGCTTGAAGAGGGGGAGTGAGAGAGAGCTTGGGGGGGAAGAGAGAGAGCGAGAGCTTGGTGTGGGGGGAGGGAAAGAGAGAGAGAGAGCTTGTTGGGAAGAGAGAGAGAGAGAGAGAGAGATTGGGGGGAAGAGAGAGAGTGAGATTAGGGGGGAAGAGAGAGAGAGAGATTGGGGGGAAGAGAGAGAGAAAGAGAGGGAGAGAGCTTGGGGGGAAGAGAGAGAGAGAGAGAGAGCGAGAGCTTGCGGGGGGGGGGGTGGAGAGAGATAGAGCTTGGGGGGGAAGAGAGAGAGAGCTTGGGGGCAAATGAGAGAGAGAGAGAGAGAGAGAGAGAGCGAGGGGGGAGAGCTTGGGGGCGAGAGAGAGAGAGCGAGAGCTTGCGGGGGGGGGAAGAGTGAGAGAGAGCACTTGGGGGGTGAAAGAGAAAGAGAGAGAGCTTGGGGGGGAAGAGAGAGAGAGCTTGGGGCGGGGAGAGAGAGAGAGAGCTTGGGGGGAAGAGAGAGAGAGAGAGAGAGAGATTGGGATTGGGGAAAGAGAGAGAGAGCTGGGGGGAAGAGAGAGAGAGCGAGCTTGGAGGGGGGAAGAGAGAGAGTGAGAGAGAGAGAGAGAGCTTGGAATGGGGGAAAGAGAAAGAGAGAGCTGGGGGGAGGGGGAAGAGAGAGAGAGAGAGAGAGAGAGCTTGGGGTGGGGGAGAGAGAGAGAGAGAGAGCTTGGTGGGGGGGGAGGAAGAGAGAGCTTGGTGGGGGAAGAGAGTGAGAACTTGAAGGGAAGAGAGTGAGAGCTTGGGGGGGAAGAGATTAAGAGCTTGGGGGGGAAGAGAGAGAGAGAGCTTATGGGGAAGAGAGAGAGAGAGAAAGCTTGGGGTGAAGAGAGAGAGAGCTTGTGGGGAAAGAGAGAGAGAGACACACAGTGTGAGCTTGGGGGAAGAGAGAGAGAGCCATGGGCGGTGAGGTGGGGGGGGGGAGCGAGAGAGAGCTTGGGGGTAAAAGAGAGAGAGGGGAGCTTGGGGCGAAGAGAGAGAGAGAGCTTGGAGGGGGGGCAAAAGCGAGAGCTTGGGGGGGAAGAGAGCGAGCATGGGGGGGAAAGAGAGAGAGCTTGGTCGGGGGGGAGAGAGAGAGAGAGAGAGAGCTTGGGGAGAGAGAGAGAGAGAGAGAGAGCTTGGGGGAAGAGAGAGGGAGCTTGGAATGGGGGGAAAGAGAGAGAGGTTGGATGGGGATGAAAAGAGAGAGGGAGAGCTTGGGCGAGGGGGGAAGAGAGAGAGAGAGAGAGAGAGAGAGAGCTTGGAGGGGAAGAGAGAGAGAGAGCTTGGGGGCAAATGAGAGAGAGAGAGGGGGGGAGAGCTTGGGGGCAAGAGAGAGAGCGAGAGCTTGCGGTGGGGGGAGAGTGAGAGTGAGAGAGAGCGAGAGAGAGCGCTTGGGGGGTGAAAGAGAAAGAGAGAGAGAGCTTGGGAGGGTGGGGGTGGAGAGAGAGAGTGTGCTTCGGGAGAAGAAAGAGAGAGAGAGAGAGCTGGGGGTGGAACAGAAAGAGAGAGAGAGATGGGGGGTGGAAGAGAGAGAGAGAGATGGGGGGTGGAAGAGAGAGAGAGATGGGGGGTGGAAGAGAGAGAGAGAGATGGGGGGTGGAAGAGAGAGAGAGAGAGATGGGGGGGTGGAAGAGAGAGAGATGGGGAGTGGAAGAGAGAGATGGGGGGGAAGAGAGAGAGAGAGCTTGAGAGGAAGAGAGAAAGCTTGGGGGAAGAGAGAGAGAGCTTGGGTGGAAGAGGGAGAGAGCTTGGGGGGAAAGAGAGAGAGAGAGAGAGAGAGAGATAGAGCTTGTGGGGGAGGGAGAGAGAGAGATAGAGCTTGGGGGGTGAAAGAGAGAGAGAGCTTGGGGGCAAATGAGAGAGAGAGAGAGGGAGAGCTTGAGGGGAAGAGACAGAGCGAGAGTTTGCGGGGGGGGGGGGGGAGAGTGAGAGAGAGAGAGCGCTTGGGGGGTGAAAGAGAAAGAGAGAGAGAGAGCTTTGGGGGGAAGAGAGAGAGAGAGAGAGAGAGAGAGAAAGGGCTTGGGGTGGGCGAGAGAGAGAGAGAGCTTGGGGCGGGGAGAGAGAGAGCTTGGGGCAGGAGAGAGAGCGAGAGCTTGTGGGGGGGAAAGAGAGAGAGAGAGATTGGGTTTGGTGAAAGAGAGAGCTGGGGTTGGGGTAGAGAGAGAGAGCTTGGGGGAAAGAGAGAGAGAGAGAGCTTGGGGGGGAGAGAGAGAGAGAGAGAGAGAGAGAGAGAGAGAGAGAGAGAGAGATGGGGGGTGGAAGAGAGAGAGAGATATGGGGGGAGGGAGAGAAAGCTTGGGGGGAAGAGAGAGAGAGAGAGAGCTTGAAGAGGGGGAGTGAGAGAGAGCTTGGGGGGGAAGAGAGAGAGAGCGAGAGCTTGGTGTGGGGGGAGGGAAAGAGAGAGAGAGAGCTTGTTGGGTAGAGAGAGAGAGAGAGAGATTGGGGGGGGAAGAGAGAGAGTGAGATTAGGGGGGAAGAGAGGGGGAAAGAGAGAGAGAAAGAGAGGGAGAGAGCTTGGGGGGAAGAGAGAGAGAGAGCGAGAGCTTGCGGGGGGGGGGGGGGGAGAGATAGAGCTTGGGGGGGAAGAGAGAGAGAGCTTGGGGGGG
>NW_027253698.1:0-13202 GCF_044704955.1 Pristiophorus japonicus
CCCCTTCCCCCCCCTCCCCCCCGACTCGCGGCCCCCTTCCCCCTCCCCCCTCCTCGCGGCCCCTTCCCCCTCCCCTCCCCCCGACTCGCGGCCCCTTCCCCCCCGACTCGCGGCCACCCCCCGACTCGCGGCCCCTTCCCCCCCTCCCCCGACTCGCGGCCCTTCCCCCCCCCGACTCGCGGCCCCTTCCCCCCGACTCGCGGCCCCTTCCCCTCCCGACTCGCGGCCCCTTCCCCCCCCGACTCGCGGCCCCTTCCCCCCCCTCCCCCCGACTCGCGGCCCCTTCCCCCCCTCCCCCCGACTCGCGGCCCCTCCCCCCCCCCCCCGACTCGCGGCCCCTTCTCCCCCCCCCACCGACTCACGGCCCCTTCTCCCCCCCCGACTCGCGGCCCCTTCTCCCCCCCTCGACTCGCGGCCCCTCCCCCCTCGACTCGCGGCCCCTCCCCCCCCCGACTCGCGGCCCCTTCTCTCCCCCCTCGCGGCCCCTTCCCCCCCCGACTCGCGGCCCCTTCACCCCCCGACTCGCGGCCCCTTCCCCCCCGACTCGCAGCTCCTTCTCCCCCCCCTCCCCCCCGACTCGCGGCCCCTTCCCCCCCCGACTCGCGGCCCCTTCTCCCCCCGACTCGCGGCCCCTTCTCCACCCCCCCGACTCGCGGCCCCTTCCCCCCCCGACTCGCGGCCCCTTCCCCCCCCGACTCGCGGCCCCTTCCCCCCCCCCCGACTCGCGGCCCCTTCCCCCCCCCCACCGAATCGCGGCCCCTTCTCCCCCCACACCGACTCGCGGCCCCTTTCCCCCCCCCGACTCGCGGCCCCTTCCCGCCCCCGATTCGCGGCCCCTTCCCCCCCCCGACTCGCGGCCCCTTCCCCCCGACTCGCGGCCCCTCCCCCCCCACTCGCGGCCCCTCCCCCCGACTCGCGGCCCTCCCCCCCGACTCGCAGCCCCTTCACCCCCCGACTCGCGGCCCCTCCCCCCCCCCGACTCGCAGCCCCTTCTCCCCCCTCCCCCGACTCGCGGCCCCTTCCCCCCCTCCCCCGACTCGCGGCCCCTTCCCCCTCCCCCCTCCTCGCGGCCCCTTCCCCCTCCCCTCCCCCCGACTCGCGGCCCCTTCCCCCCCCTCCCCCCCAACTCGCAGCCCCTTCCCCCCGACTCGCGGCCCCTTCCCCCCCCCCCCCCGACTCGCGGCCCCTTCTCCCCCCCCCCACCGACTCACGGCCCCTTCTCCCCCCCCCGACTCGCAGCCCCTTCTCCCCCCCTCGACTCGCGGCCCCTCCCCCCCTCGACTCGCGGCCCCTCCCCCCGACTCGCGGCCCCACCCCCCCTCCACTCGCGGCCCCTCCCCCCGACTCGCAGCACCTTCTCCCCCCCCCTTCCTCCCCCGACTCGCGGCACCTTCCCCCCTCCCCCGACTCGCGGCCCCTTCCCCCTCCCCCCGACTCGCGACCCCTTCCCCCTCCCCTCCCCCCGACTCGCGGCCCCTTCCCCCCCTCCCCCCGACTCGCAGCCCCTTCGCCCCCGACTCGCGGCCCCTTCCCCCCCTCACCGACTCGCGGCCCCTTCTCCCCCCTCCCCCCACCGACTGACGGCCCCTTCTCCCCCCCCCCCCCCGACTCGCGGCCCCTTCTCCCCCCCCTCGACTCGCGGCCCCTCCCCCTCGACTCGCGGCCCCTCCCCCCCCGACTCGCGGCCCCTTCTCCCCCCCCCCGACTCGCGGCCCCTTCACCCCCTACTCGCGGCCCCTCCCCCCCCCGACTCGCAGCCCCTTCTCCCCCCTCCCCCGACTCGCGGCCCCTTCCCCCCCCTCCCCCCGACTCGCGGCCCCTTCCCCCTCCCCCTCCTCGCGGCCCCTTCCCCCTCCCCTCCCCCCGAATCGCGGCCCCTTCCCCCCCCTCCCCCCCGACTCGCAGCCCCTTCCCCCCCTCCCCTCGACTCGCGGCCCCTTCCCCCTCCCCCGACTCGCGACCCCTTCCCCCTCCCCTCCCCCCGACTCGCGGCCCCTTCCCCCCCCTCCCCCCGACTCGCAGCCCCTTCGCCCCCGACTCGCGGCCCCTTCCCCCCCTCCACCGACTCGCGGCCCCTTCTCCCCCCTCCCCCACCGACTGACGGCCCCTTCTCCCCCCCCCCGACTCGCGGCCCCTTCTCCCCCCCCTCGACTCGCGGCCCCTCCCCCCTCGACTCGCGGCCCCTTCCCCCCCGACTCGCAGCCCCTTCTCCCCCCCCTTCCCCCCCGACTCGCGGCCCCTTCCCCCCCCGACTCGCGGCCCCTTCTCCCCCCCCCCCGACTCGCGGCCCCTTCCCCCCCGACTCGCGGCCCCTTCCCCCCCCCCCGACTCGCGGCCCCTTCCCCCCCCCGACTCGCGGCCCCTTCCCCCCCTCCCCCCGACTCGCGGCCCCTTCCCCCTCCCCCCGACTCGCGGCCCCTCCCCCCCTCCCCCGACTCGCGGCCCCTTCCCCCCCCTCCCCCTCCTCGCGGCCCCTTCCCCCTCCCCCTCCCCCCGACTCGCGGCCCCTTCCCCCCCTCCTCCCCAACTCGCAGCCCCTTCCCCCCCGACTCGCGGCCCCTTCCCCCCCCCCCCACCGACCCACGGCCCCTTCTCCCCCCCCGACTCGCGGCCCCTTCTCCCCCCCCCTCGACTCGCGGCCCCTCCCCCCCTCGACTCGCGGCCCCTCCCCCCGACTCGCGGCCCCACCCCCCTCCACTCGCGGCCCCTCCCCCCGACTCGCAGCCCCTTCTCCCCCCCCTTCCTCCCCCGACTCGCGGCACCTTCCCCCCCCGACTCGCGGCCCCTTCTCCCCCCTCCCCCCGACTCGCGGCCCCTTCCCCCCCTCCCCCCGACTCGCGGCCCCTTCCCCCTCCCCCCTCCTCGCGGCCCCTTCCCCCTCCCCTCCCCCCGACTCGCGGCCCCTTCCCCCCCCTCCTCCCCAACTCGCAGCCCCTTCCCCCAGACTCGCGGCCCCTTCCCCCCCCCCCACCGACTCGCGGCCCCTTCTCCCCCCCCCCACCGACTCACGGCCCCTTCTCCCCCCCCCGACTCGCGGCCCCTTCTCCCCCCCCCTCGACTCGCGGCCCCTCCCCCCCTCGACTCGCGGCCCCTCCCCCCGACTCGCGGCCCCACCCCCCCTCCACTCGCGGCCCCTCCCCCCGACTCGCAGCCCCTTCTCCCCCCCTTCCTCCCCCGACTCGCGGCACCTTCCCCCCCCGACTCGCGGCCCCTTCTCCCCCCCTCGACTCGCGGCCTCTCCCCCCCTCGACTCGCGCACCCTCCCCCCCCCCCCGACTCGCGGCCCCTTCCCACCCCGACTCGCGGCCTCCCCCCGACTCGCGGCCCCTTCCCCCCTCCCCCCGACTCGCGGCCCCTTCCCCCCCCCAGACTCGCGGCCCCTTCCCCCCCCCGACTCGCGGCCCCTTCCCCCCCCTGACTCGCGGCCCCTTCCCCCCCCGACTCGCGGCCACCCCCCGACTCGCGGCCCCTTCCCCCCCTCCCCCCGACTCGCGGCCCCTTCCCCCCCCGACTCGCGGCCCCTTCCCCCCCCGACTCGCGGCCCCTTCCCCCCCGACTCGCGGCCCCTTCCCACCCCGACTCGCGGCCACCCCCCGACTCGCAGCCCCTTCCCCCCCTCCCCCCGACTCGCGGCCCCTTCCCCCCCCCGACTCGCGGCCCCTTCCCCCCCGACTCGCGGCCCCTTCCCCCCCCGACTCGCGGCCCCTTCCCCCCCCTCCCCCCGACTCGCGGCCCCTTCCCCCCCTCCCCCCGACTCGCGGCCCCTCCCCCCCCTCCCCCCGACTCGCGGCCCCTTCTCCCCACCCCCCACCGACTCACGGCCCCTTCTCCCCCCCCCGACTCGCGGCCCCTTCTCCCCCCCCTCGACTCGCGGCCCCTCCCCCCCTCGACTCGCGGCCCCTCCCCCCCCCGACTCGCGGCCCCTTCTCTCCCCCCCTCGCGGCCCCTTCCCCCCCCGACTCGCGGCCCCTTCACCCCCCGACTCGCGGCCCCTTCCCCCCCGACTCGCAGCTCCTTCTCCCCCCCCCTTCCCCCCCCGACTCGCGGCCCCTTCCCCCCCAGACTCGCGGCCCCTTCTCCCCCCCCCCGACTCGCGGCCCCTTCCCCCCCCCGACTCGCGGCCCCTTCCCCCCCCCGACTCGCGGCCCCTTCCCCCCCCCGACTCGCGGCCCCTTCACCCCCCGACTCGCGGCCCCTTCCCCCCCAGACTCGCGGCCCCTTCTCCCCCCCCCCCGACTCGCGGCCCCTTCCCCCCCCCGACTCGCGGCCCCTTCCCCCCCCGACTCGCGGCCCCTTCCCCCCCCCGACTCGCGGCCCCTTCCCCCCCTCCCCCCGACTCGCGGCCCCTTCCCCCTCCCCCCGACTCGCGGCCCCTCCCCCCCTCCCCCCGACTCGCGGCCCCTTCCCCCCCCTCCCCCCGACTCGCAGCCCCTCCCCCCCCTCCCCCCGACTCGCGGCCCCTTCCCCCCTGACTCGCGGCCCCTTCCCCCCCCCCACCGAATCGCGGCCCCTTCTCCCCCCCCCACACCGACTCGCGGCCCCTTTCCCCCCCCCGACTCGCGGCCCCTTCCCGCCCCCGATTCGCGGCCCCTTCCCCCCCCCGACTCGCGGCCCCTTCCCCCCCCCGACTCGCGACCCCTCCCCCCCCACTCGCGGCCCCTCCCCCCCCCGACTCGCGGCCCCTCCCCCCCCCGACTCGCAGCCCCTTCACCCCCCGACTCGCGGCCCCTCCCCCCCCCGACTCGCAGCCCCTTCTCCCCCCTCCCCCCGACTCGCGGCCCCTTCCCCCCCTCCCCCCGACTCGCGGCCCCTTCCCCCTCCCCCCTCCTCGCGGCCCCTTCCCCCTCCCCTCCCCCCGACTCGCGGCCCCTTCCCCCCCCGACTCGCGGCCACCCCCCGACTCGCGGCCCCTTCCCCCCCTCCCCCCGACTCGCGGCCCCTTCCCCCCCCCCGACTCGCGGCCCCTTCCCCCCGACTCGCGGCCCCTTCCCCTCCCGACTCGCGGCCCCTTCCCCCCCCGACTCGCGGCCCCTTCCCCCCCCTCCCCCCGACTCGCGGCCCCTTCCCCCCCTCCCCCCGACTCGCGGCCCCTCCCCCCCCTCCCCCCGACTCGCGGCCCCTTCTCCCCCCCCCCCACCGACTCACGGCCCCTTCTCCCCCCCCGACTCGCGGCCCCTTCTCCCCCCCCTCGACTCGCGGCCCCTCCCCCCTCGACTCGCGGCCCCTCCCCCCCCCGACTCGCGGCCCCTTCTCTCCCCCCCTCGCGGCCCCTTCCCCCCCCGACTCGCGGCCCCTTCACCCCCCGACTCGCGGCCCCTTCCCCCCCGACTCGCAGCTCCTTCTCCCCCCCCCTTCCCCCCCCGACTCGCGGCCCCTTCCCCCCCCGACTCGCGGCCCCTTCTCCCCCCGACTCGCGGCCCCTTCTCCACCCCCCCGACTCGCGGCCCCTTCCCCCCCCCGACTCGCGGCCCCTTCCCCCCCCGACTCGCGGCCCCTTCCCCCCCCCCCGACTCGCGGCCCCTTCCCCCCCCCCACCGAATCGCGGCCCCTTCTCCCCCCCACACCGACTCGCGGCCCCTTTCCCCCCCCGACTCGCGGCCCCTTCCCGCCCCCGATTCGCGGCCCCTTCCCCCCCCCGACTCGCGGCCCCTTCCCCCCCCGACTCGCGGCCCCTCCCCCCCCACTCGCGGCCCCTCCCCCCCGACTCGCGGCCCCTCCCCCCCCGACTCGCAGCCCCTTCACCCCCCGACTCGCGGCCCCTCCCCCCCCCCGACTCGCAGCCCCTTCTCCCCCCTCCCCCCGACTCGCGGCCCCTTCCCCCCCTCCCCCCGACTCGCGGCCCCTTCCCCCTCCCCCCTCCTCGCGGCCCCTTCCCCCTCCCCTCCCCCGACTCGCGGCCCCTTCCCCCCCTCCCCCCCAACTCGCAGCCCCTTCCCCCCCGACTCGCGGCCCCTTCCCCCCCCCCCCCACCGACTCGCGGCCCCTTCTCCCCCCCCCCACCGACTCACGGCCCCTTCTCCCCCCCCCGACTCGCAGCCCCTTCTCCCCCCCCTCGACTCGCGGCCCCTCCCCCCCTCGACTCGCGGCCCCTCCCCCCGACTCGCGGCCCCACCCCCCCTCCACTCGCGGCCCCTCCCCCCGACTCGCAGCACCTTCTCCCCCCCCCTTCCTCCCCCGACTCGCGGCACCTTCCCCCCCTCCCCCCGACTCGCGGCCCCTTCCCCCTCCCCCCGACTCGCGACCCCTTCCCCCTCCCCTCCCCCCGACTCGCGGCCCCTTCCCCCCCCTCCCCCCGACTCGCAGCCCCTTCGCCCCCGACTCGCGGCCCCTTCCCCCCCTCCACCGACTCGCGGCCCCTTCTCCCCCCTCCCCCACCGACTGACGGCCCCTTCTCCCCCCCCCCCCCCGACTCGCGGCCCCTTCTCCCCCCCCTCGACTCGCGGCCCCTCCCCCCTCGACTCGCGGCCCCTCCCCCCCCGACTCGCGGCCCCTTCTCCCCCCCCCCGACTCGCGGCCCCTTCACCCCCCTACTCGCGGCCCCTCCCCCCCCCCCGACTCGCAGCCCCTTCTCCCCCCCTCCCCCCGACTCGCGGCCCCTTCCCCCCCCTCCCCCCGACTCGCGGCCCCTTCCCCCTCCCCCCTCCTCGCGGCCCCTTCCCCCTCCCCTCCCCCCGAATCGCGGCCCCTTCCCCCCCCTCCCCCCCGACTCGCAGCCCCTTCCCCCCCTCCCCTCGACTCGCGGCCCCTTCCCCCTCCCCCCGACTCGCGACCCCTTCCCCCTCCCCTCCCCCCGACTCGCGGCCCCTTCCCCCCCCTCCCCCCGACTCGCAGCCCCTTCGCCCCCGACTCGCGGCCCCTTCCCCCCCTCCACCGACTCGCGGCCCCTTCTCCCCCCTCCCCCACCGACTGACGGCCCCTTCTCCCCCCCCCCCGACTCGCGGCCCCTTCTCCCCCCCCCTCGACTCGCGGCCCCTCCCCCCTCGACTCGCGGCCCCTCCCCCCCGGACTCGCGGCCCCTTCTCCCCCCCCCTCGCGGCCCCTTCCCCCCCCCCGACTCGCGGCCCCTTCACCCCCCGACTCGCGGCCCCTTCCCCCCCCGACTCGCAGCCCCTTCTCCCCCCCCTTCCCCCCCCGACTCGCGGCCCCTTCCCCCCCCCGACTCGCGGCCCCTTCTCCCCCCCCCCGACTCGCGGCCCCTTCCCCCCCCGACTCGCGGCCCCTTCCCCCCCCCCGACTCGCGGCCCCTTCCCCCCCCCCGACTCGCGGCCCCTTCCCCCCCTCCCCCCGACTCGCGGCCCCTTCCCCCTCCCCCCGACTCGCGGCCCCTCCCCCCCCCTCCCCCCGACTCGCGGCCCCTTCCCCCCCCTCCCCCCTCCTCGCGGCCCCTTCCCCCTCCCCTCCCCCCGACTCGCGGCCCCTTCCCCCCCTCCTCCCCAACTCGCAGCCCCTTCCCCCCCGACTCGCGGCCCCTTCCCCCCCCCCCACCGACCCACGGCCCCTTCTCCCCCCCCGACTCGCGGCCCCTTCTCCCCCCCCCTCGACTCGCGGCCCCTCCCCCCCTCGACTCGCGGCCCCTCCCCCCGACTCGCGGCCCCACCCCCCTCCACTCGCGGCCCCTCCCCCCGACTCGCAGCCCCTTCTCCCCCCCCTTCCTCCCCCGACTCGCGGCACCTTCCCCCCCCGACTCGCGGCCCCTTCCCCCCCTCCCCCCGACTCGCGGCCCCTTCCCCCTCCCCCCTCCTCGCGGCCCCTTCCCCCTCCCCTCCCCCCGACTCGCGGCCCCTTCCCCCCCCTCCTCCCCAACTCGCAGCCCCTTCCCCCCAGACTCGCGGCCCCTTCCCCCCCCCCCACCGACTCGCGGCCCCTTCTCCCCCCCCCCACCGACTCACGGCCCCTTCTCCCCCCCCCGACTCGCGGCCCCTTCTCCCCCCCCCTCGACTCGCGGCCCCTCCCCCCCTCGACTCGCGGCCCCTCCCCCCCTCGACTCGCGGCCCCTCCCCCCGACTCGCGGCCCCACCCCCCCTCCACTCGCGGCCCCTCCCCCCGACTCGCAGCCCCTTCTCCCCCCCCTTCCTCCCCCGACTCGCGGCACCTTCCCCCCCCGACTCGCGGCCCCTTCTCCCCCCCTCGACTCGCGGCCTCTCCCCCCCTCGACTCGCGCACCCTCCCCCCCCCCCCCGACTCGCGGCCCCTTCCCACCCCGACTCGCGGCCTCCCCCCGACTCGCGGCCCCTTCCCCCCTCCCCCCGACTCGCGGCCCCTTCCCCCCCCCAGACTCGCGGCCCCTTCCCCCCCCCGACTCGCGGCCCCTTCCCCCCCCTGACTCGCGGCCCCTTCCCCCCCCGACTCGCGGCCACCCCCCGACTCGCGGCCCCTTCCCCCCCTCCCCCCGACTCGCGGCCCCTTCCCCCCCCCGACTCGCGGCCCCTTCCCCCCCCGACTCGCGGCCCCTTCCCCCCCGACTCGCGGCCCCTTCCCACCCCGACTCGCGGCCACCCCCCGACTCGCAGCCCCTTCCCCCCCTCCCCCCGACTCGCGGCCCCTTCCCCCCCGACTCGCGGCCCCTTCCCCCCCCGACTCGCGGCCCCTTCCCCCCCCGACTCGCGGCCCCTTCCCCCCCCTCCCCCCGACTCGCGGCCCCTTCCCCCCCTCCCCCCGACTCGCGGCCCCTCCCCCCCCTCCCCCCGACTCGCGGCCCCTTCTCCCCACCCCCCACCGACTCACGGCCCCTTCTCCCCCCCCCGACTCGCGGCCCCTTCTCCCCCCCCTCGACTCGCGGCCCCTCCCCCCCTCGACTCGCGGCCCCTCCCCCCCCGACTCGCGGCCCCTTCTCTCCCCCCCTCGCGGCCCCTTCCCCCCCCGACTCGCGGCCCCTTCACCCCCCGACTCGCGGCCCCTTCCCCCCCGACTCGCAGCTCCTTCTCCCCCCCCCTTCCCCCCCCGACTCGCGGCCCCTTCCCCCCCAGACTCGCGGCCCCTTCTCCCCCCCCCCCCGACTCGCGGCCCCTTCCCCCCCCCGACTCGCGGCCCCTTCCCCCCCCCCGACTCGCGGCCCCTTCCCCCCCCGACTCGCGGCCCCTTCCCCCCCTCCCCCCGACTCGCGGCCCCTTCCCCCTCCCCCCGACTCGCGGCCCCTCCCCCCCTCCCCCCGACTCGCGGCCCCTTCCCCCCCCTCCCCCCGACTCGCAGCCCCTCCCCCCCCTCCCCCCGACTCGCGGCCCCTTCCCCCCTGACTCGCGGCCCCTTCCCCCCCCCCACCGAATCGCGGCCCCTTCTCCCCCCCCCACACCGACTCGCGGCCCCTTTCCCCCCCCCGACTCGCGGCCCCTTCCCGCCCCCGATTCGCGGCCCCTTCCCCCCCCCGACTCGCGGCCCCTTCCCCCCCCCGACTCGCGACCCCTCCCCCCCCACTCGCGGCCCCTCCCCCCCCCGACTCGCGGCCCCTCCCCCCCCCGACTCGCAGCCCCTTCACCCCCCGACTCGCGGCCCCTCCCCCCCCCCGACTCGCAGCCCCTTCTCCCCCCTCCCCCCGACTCGCGGCCCCTTCCCCCCCTCCCCCCGACTCGCGGCCCCTTCCCCCTCCCCCCTCCTCGCGGCCCCTTCCCCCTCCCCTCCCCCCGACTCGCGGCCCCTTCCCCCCCCGACTCGCGGCCACCCCCCGACTCGCGGCCCCTTCCCCCCCTCCCCCCGACTCGCGGCCCCTTCCCCCCCCCCGACTCGCGGCCCCTTCCCCCCGACTCGCGGCCCCTTCCCCTCCCGACTCGCGGCCCCTTCCCCCCCCGACTCGCGGCCCCTTCCCCCCCCTCCCCCCGACTCGCGGCCCCTTCCCCCCCTCCCCCCGACTCGCGGCCCCTCCCCCCCCTCCCCCCGACTCGCGGCCCCTTCTCCCCCCCCCCCACCGACTCACGGCCCCTTCTCCCCCCCCGACTCGCGGCCCCTTCTCCCCCCCCTCGACTCGCGGCCCCCCCCCCCCTCGACTCGCGGCCCCTCCCCCCCCCGACTCGCGGCCCCTTCTCTCCCCCCCTCGCGGCCCCTTCCCCCCCCGACTCGCGGCCCCTTCACCCCCCGACTCGCGGCCCCTTCCCCCCCGACTCGCAGCTCCTTCTCCCCCCCCCTTCCCCCCCCGACTCGCGGCCCCTTCCCCCCCCGACTCGCGGCCCCTTCTCCCCCCGACTCGCGGCCCCTTCTCCACCCCCCCGACTCGCGGCCCCTTCCCCCCCCCGACTCGCGGCCCCTTCCCCCCCCGACTCGCGGCCCCTTCCCCCCCCCCGACTCGCGGCCCCTTCCCCCCCCCCCACCGAATCGCGCCCCTTCTCCCCCCCACACCGACTCGCGGCCCCTTTCCCCCCCCCGACTCGCGGCCCCTTCCCGCCCCCGATTCGCGGCCCCTTCCCCCCCCCGACTCGCGGCCCCTTCCCCCCCCGACTCGCGGCCCCTCCCCCCCCACTCGCGGCCCCTCCCCCCCGACTCGCGGCCCCTCCCCCCCCGACTCGCAGCCCCTTCACCCCCCGACTCGCGGCCCCTCCCCCCCCCCGACTCGCAGCCCCTTCTCCCCCCTCCCCCCGACTCGCGGCCCCTTCCCCCCCTCCCCCCGACTCGCGGCCCCTTCCCCCTCCCCCCTCCTCGCGGCCCCTTCCCCCTCCCCTCCCCCCGACTCGCGGCCCCTTCCCCCCCCTCCCCCCCAACTCGCAGCCCCTTCCCCCCGACTCGCGGCCCCTTCCCCCCCCCCACCGACTCGCGGCCCCTTCTCCCCCCCCCCACCGACTCACGGCCCCTTCTCCCCCCCCGACTCGCAGCCCCTTCTCCCCCCCCTCGACTCGCGGCCCCTCCCCCCCTCGACTCGCGGCCCCTCCCCCGACTCGCGGCCCCACCCCCCCTCCACTCGCGGCCCCTCCCCCCGACTCGCAGCACCTTCTCCCCCCCCCTTCCTCCCCCGACTCGCGGCACCTTCCCCCCCCGACTCGCGGCCCCTTCTCCCCCCCCTCGACTCGCGGCCTCTCCCCCCCTCGACTCGCGCACCCTCCTCCCCCCCCCCGACTCGCGGCCCCTTCCCACCCCGACTCGCGGCCTCCCCCCGACTCGCGGCCCCTTTCCCCCTCCCCCCGACTCGCGGCCCCTTCCCACCCCGACTCGCGGCCTCTCCCCCCCTCGACTCGCGCACCCTTCCCCCCCCCCCCCGACTCGCGGCCCTTTCCCACCCCGACTCGCGGCCTCCCCCCGACTCGCGGCCCCTTCCCCCCTCCCCCCGACTCGCGGCCCCTTCCCCCCCCCAGACTCTCGGCCCCTTCCCCCCCCGACTCGCAGCCCCTTCCCCCCCCTGACTCGCGGCCCCTTCCCCCCCCGACTCGCGGCCACCCCCCGACTCGCGGCCCCTTCCCCCCCTCCCCCCGACTCGCGGCCCCTTCCCCCCCCCCGACTCGCGGCCCCTTCCCCCCCCGACTCGCGGCCCCTTCCCCCCCCGACTCGCGGCCCCTTCCCACCCCGACTCGCGGCCACCCCCCGACTCGCAGCCCCTTCCCCCCCTCCCCCCGACTCGCGGCCCCTTCCCCCCCCCCGACTCGCGGCCCCTTCCCCCCCCGACTCGCGGCCCCTTCCCCCCCCGACTCGCGGCCCCTTCCCCCCCCTCCCCCCGACTCGCGGCCCCTTCCCCCCCTCCCCCCGACTCGCGGCCCCTCCCCCCCCCCTCCCCCCGACTCGCGGCCCCTTCTCCCCACCCCCCACCGACTCACGGCCCCTTCTCCCCCCCCGACTCGCGGCCCCTTCTCCCCCCCCCTCGACTCGCGGCCCCTCCCCCCCTCGACTCGCGGCCCCTCCCCCCCCCGACTCGCGGCCCCTTCTCTCCCCCCCTCGCGGCCCCTTCCCCCCCCGACTCGCGGCCCCTTCACCCCCCGACTCGCGGCCCCTTCCCCCCCGACTCGCAGCTCCTTCTCCCCCCCCTTCCCCCCCACGACTCGCGGCCCCTTCCCCCCCCGACTCGCGGCCCCTTCTCCCCCCCCCCGACTCGCGGCCCCTTCCCCCCCCCGACTCGCGGCCCCTTCCCCCCCCCGACTCGCGGCCCCTCCCCCCCCCCCCGACTCGCGGCCCCTCCCCCCCCCCGACTCGCGGCCCCTTCCCCCTCCCCCCGACTCGCGGCCCCTCCCCCCGACTCGCGGCCCCTTCCCCCCCTCCCCCCGACTCGCAGCCCCTCCCCCCCCTCCCCCCGACTCGCGGCCCCTTCCCCCCCCCTCCCCCCGACTCGCTGCCCCTTCCCCCCTGACTCGCGGCCCCTTCCCCCCCCCCACCGAATCGCGGCCCCTTCTCCCCCCCCACACCGACTCGCGGCCCCTTCCCCCCCCCGACTCGCGGCCCCTTCCCCCCCCGACTCGCGGCCCCTTCCCCCCCCCGACTCGCGGCCCCTCCCCCCCCACTCGCGGCCCCTCCCCCCCGACTCGCGGCCCCTCCCCCCCCCCCGACTCGCAGCCCCTTCACCCCCCGACTCGCGGCCCCTCCCCCCCCACTCGCGGCCCCTCCCCCCCGACTCGCGGCCCCTCCCCCCCCCCCCGACTCGCAGCCCCTTCACCCCCCGACTCGCGGCCCCTCCCCCACCCCGACTCGCAGCCCCTTCTCCCCCTTCCCCCCGACTCGCGTCCCCTTCCCCCCCTCCCCCCGACTCGCGGCCCCTTCCCCCTCCCCCCTCCTCGCGGCCCCTTCCCCCTCCCCTCCCCCCGACTCGCGGCCCCTTCCCCCCCCGACTCGCGGCCACCCCCCGACTCGCGGCCCCTTCCCCCCCCGACTCGCGGCCCCTTCCCCCCCCGACTCGCGGCCCCTTCCCCCCCCGACTCGCGGCCCCTTCCCCCCCCTCCCCCCGACTCGCGGCCCCTTCCCCCCTCCCCCCGACTCGCGGCCCCTCCCCCCCCCCGACTCGCAGCCCCTTCACCCCCCGACTCGCGGCCACTCCCCCCCCACTCGCGGCCCCTCCCCCCCGACTCGCGGCCCCTCCCCCCCCCCCGACTCGCAGCCCCTTCACCCCCCGACTCGCGGCCCCTCCCCCCCCCCGACTCGCAGCCCCTTCTCCCCCTTCCCCCCGACTCGCGTCCCCTTCCCCCCCTCCCCCCGACTCGCGGCCCCTTCCCCCTCCCCCCTCCTCGCGGCCCCTTCCCCCTCCCCTCCCCCCGACTCGCGGCCCCTTCCCCCCCCGACTCGCGGCCACCCCCCGACTCGCG
>NW_027253699.1:0-13201 GCF_044704955.1 Pristiophorus japonicus
CTCTATCTCTGTCTGTATCTCTCTCTCTCTCTCTCTCTGGCTCTCTCTCTCTGGCTCTCTCTCTCTCAGTGAAACTCTGTCTGTATGTCTGTCACTCTATAAATTAACTTACCAATCTCTCGCCCCTTGACATCACTGCATAAACAGCAGCGTCATCTGAACCCGAAACCACCCTTAAAATACACTTCACTGGCCGCAACAGTCAGTCTGTCTCTGTGTCTCTATCTGTCCATCTAACTATCGCTATTTGTCCATCTATCTGTTTCTCTCTGTCTCTCTCTCTCTGTCTCTCTCTCTCTCTATCTATCTGTCTGTCTCTGTCTCTCTCGCTCTCTCTCTGCCGCTCTCTCTCTGTCTCACTCTGTCTCTCTCTCTCTATCTGTCTCTCTCTCTATCTGATTATCTATTTATCTGTCTCTTGATCTGTCTGTCTATCTATCTCTCTATCTCTATCTATCTATCTAATTATCTCTCTATCTCTATCTATCTATCTAATTATCTCTCTATCTCTATCTATCTATCTCTGTCTGTCTCTCGAATTATCTCTCTGTATCTCTCTGTATCTCTCTGTATCTCTCTGTATCTCTCTGTATCTCTCTGTATCTCTCTGTATCTCTCTGTATCTCTCTGTATCTCTCTGTATCTCTCTGTTTGTATCTCTCTATCTATCTCTGTCTGTATCTCTCTATCTCTCTATCTATCTCTATCTGTATCTCTCTATCTATCTCTGTCTGTCTCTAATTATCTATCTATCTATCTCTGTCTGTCTCTAATTATCTATCTATCTATGTCTGTCTGTCTCTCGAATTATCTCTAACTCTCTAACTCTCTCTCGATCTATCTCTGTCTCTATCTCTCTATCTTTCTATCTCTGTCTGTCTCTCTAATTATCTCTCTATCTATCTCTGTCTGTATCTCTCTATCTCTATCTATCTATCTATCTGTCTGTATCTCTCTATCTATCTCTGTCTGTATCTCTCTATCTCTATCTATCTATCTATCTGTCTGTATCTCTCTATCTCTCTATCTATCTCTGTCTGTCTCTCTAATTATCTCTCTATCTATCTCTGTCTCTATCTCTCTATCTCTATCTATCTATCTCTGTCTGTATCTCTAACTATCTCTGTCTGTCTCTCTCTATCTCTCTATCTCTATCTATCTATCTCTGTCTGTCTCTCTATCTCTATCTATCTATCTCTGTCGGTATCTCTCTATCTCTCTATCTCTGTCTGTCTCTCTAATTATCTCTCTATCTATCTCTGTCTGTATCTCTCTATCTCTCTGTATCTCTCTATCTGTATCTCTCTATCTATCTCTGTCTGTCTCTAATTATCTATCTATCTATCTCTAATTATCTATCTATCTATGTCTGTCTGTCTCTCGAATTATCTCTAACTCTCTAACTCTCTCTCGATCTATCTCTGTCTCTATCTCTCTATCTTTCTATCTCTGTCTGTCTCTCTAATTATCTCTCTATCTATCTCTGTCTGTATCTCTCTATCTCTATCTATCTATCTCTGTCTGTCTCTCTAATTATCTCTATCTATCTCTGTCTGTATCTCTCTATCTCTATCTATCTATCTATCTGTCTGTATCTCTCTCTGTCTGTATCTCTCTATCTCTATCTATCTATCTATCTGTATCTCTCTATCTCTCTATCTATCTCTGTCTGTCTCTCTAATTATCTCTCTATCTATCTCTGTCTCTATCTCTCTATCTCTATCTATCTATCTCTGTCTGTATCTCTAACTATCTCTGTCTGTCTCTCTCTATCTCTCTATCTCTATCTATCTATCTCTGTCTGTCTCTCTATCTCTATCTATCTATCTCTGTCTGTATCTCTAATTATCTCTCTATCTATCTCTGTCTGTATCTCTATCTCTCTATCTATCTCTGTATCTCTCTGTCTCTCTAATTATCTCTCTATCTATCTCTGTCTGTATCTCTCTATCTCTCTATCTATCTCTATCTGTATCTCTCTATCTATCTCTGTCTGTCTCTAATTATCTATCTATCTATCTCTGTCTGTCTCTAATTATCTATCTATCTATGTCTGTCTGTCTCTCGAATTATCTCTAACTCTCTAACTCTCTAACTCTCTCTCGATCTATCTCTGTCTCTAGCTCTCTATCTTTCTATCTCTGTCTGTCTCTCTAATTATCTCTCTATCTATCTCTGTCTGTATCTCTCTATCTCTGTCTCTATCTCTCTATCTCTCTGTATCTCTCTATCTCTCTATCTATCTCTGTCTCTATCTCTCTATCTCTCTGTATCTCTCTATCTCTCTGTATCTCTCTATCTCTCTATCTCTATCTATCTATCTCTGTCTGTCTCTCTAATTATCTCTCTATCTATCTCTGTCTGTATCTCTCTATCTCTCTATCTCTATCTATCTATCTCTGTCTGTCTCTCTAATTATCTCTATCTATCTATCTCTGTCTGTATCTCTCTATCTCTCTATCTCTATCTATCTATCTCTGTCTGTCTCTCTATCTATCTCTGTCTGTATCTCTCTATCTCTCTATCTCTATCTATCTATCTCTGTCTGTCTCTCTAATTATCTCTCTATCTATCTCTGTCTGTATCTCTCTATCTCTATCTATCTATCTATCTGTCTGTATCTCTCTATCTATCTCTGTCTGTCTCTCTATCTCTATCTATCTATCTCTATCTCTCTATCTCTATCTATCTATCTCTGTCTGTCTCTCTAATTATCTCTATCTATCTATCTCTGTCTGTCTCTCTAATTATCTCTATCTATCTATCTCTGTCTGTATCTCTCTATCTATCTATCTCTATCTATCTATCTCTATCTCTCTATCTCTGTCTGTCTCTCTAATTATCTCTCTCTCTATCTCTGTCTGTATCTCTAATTCTCTATCGATCCACCTCTCTATCGATCCACCTCTCTATCGATCCACCTCTCTATCGATCCACCTCTCTATCGATCCACCTCTCTATCGATCCACCTCTCTATCGATCCACCTCTCTATCGATCCACCTCTCTATCGATCCACCTCTCTATCGATCCACCTCTCTATCGATCCACCTCTCTATCGATCCACCTCTCTATCGATCCACCTCTCTATCGATCCACCTCTCTATCGATCCACCTCTCTATCGATCCACCTCTCTATCGATCCACCTCTCTATCTATCTGTGTTTCTCTCTCTCTATCGATCTCTCTATCTATCTATCTATTTCTATATCTCTCTATCTACCTACCTAACTCTATCTCTCTATCTACCTACCTAACTCTATCTCTCTATCTACCTACCTAACTCTATCTCTCTATCTACCTACCTAACTCTATCTCTCTATCTCTCTATCTCTCTATCTCTCTATCTCTCTATCTCTCTATCTCTCTATCTCTCTATCTCTCTATCTCTCTATCTCTCTATCTCTCTATCTCTCTATCTCTCTATCTCTCTATCTCTCTATCTCTCTATCTCTCTATCTCTGTCTGTCTCCCGAATTATCTCCCTATCTATCTCTGTCTCTATCTCTCTATCTCTCTATATCTGTCTCTATCTTTCTATCTCTGTCTGTCTCTCAAATTATCTCTCTATCTATCTCTGTCTCTATCTCTCTATCTATCTCTGTCTGTATCTCTCTATCTCTATCTGTCTGTATCTCTCTATCTGTATCTGTCTGTATCTGTCTGTCTCTCTATCTCTGTGTGTCTCTGTGTGTCTCTGTGTGTCTCTGTGTCTCTCTGTGTCTCTCTGTGTCTCTCTGTGTCTCTCTGTGTCTCTCTGTGTCTCTCTGTGTCTCTCTGTGTCTCTCTCTGTGTCTCTCTGTCTCTCTCTGTCTCTCTCTGTCTCTCTCTGTCTCTCTCTGTCTCTCTCTGTCTCTCTCTATCTCTCTCTATCTCTCTCTATCTCTCTCTATCTATCTGTCTGTCTCTCTAATTATCTCACTCTCTAACTCTCTAACTCTCTAACTCTCTAACTCTCTAACTCTCTAACTCTCTAACTCTCTAACTCTCTAACTCTCTAACTCTGTCTGTCTCTCTAATTATCTCTCTATTTATCTCTGTCTCTATCTGTCTCTATCTCTCTATCTCTCTAATTATCTCTCTATCTATCTGTCTCTATCTCTCTATCTCTATCTTTCTATCTCTGTCTGTCTCTCTAATTATCTCTCTATCTATCTCTGTCTGTATCTCTCTATCTGTCTGTATCTCTCTATCTCTCTATCTCTCTCTGTCTCTCTCTGTCTCTCTCTGTCTCTCTCTGTCTCTCTCTGTCTCTCTCTGTCTATCTATCTCTGTTTGTATCTCTCTATCTATCTCTCTATCTCACTATCTATTTGTATCTCTATATATCTATCTCTCTATCTATCTCTCTATCCATCTAGCTATATATCTCTATCTCTCTATATCTATCTATCCATCTATCCATCTATCTATCGATCTCTCTATCTATCTGTGTATCTCTCTATCTAGCTCTCCCTCTCTCCCTCTCTCCCTCTATCTATCCATCTATCTATCGGTGTTTCTCTCTCTCTATCTATTTCTCTATCTATCTCTCTATTCATCTATCTATCGATCTCTCTATCTATCTGTGTTTCTCTCTCTCTATCTATCTCTCTAACTATCTTTCTCTCTGTCTATCTATCTATCTATTTCTCTATCTCTCTATCTACCTACCTAACACTATCTCTCTATCTATCTTTCTATTTATCTCTCTATCTATCTATCTCTCTGACCATCTCTCTCTCTCTCTCTCTCTCTCTCTCTGTCTATCTATCTATCTCTGTCTATCTATCTCTTTAACACTCTATAACTCTATCTATCTATCTCTATCTCTCTATCTACCTATCTATATATCTCTCTATCTATCCCTCTATCTATCTTTTTATCGCTCTCTCTGTCTATCGCTCTCTCTGTCTATCGCTCTCTCTGTCTATCGCTCTCTCTGTCTATCGCTCTCTCTGTCTATCGCTCTCTCTGTCTATCGCTCTCTCTGTCTATCGCTCTCTCTGTCTATCGCTCTCTCTGTCTATCGCTCTCTCTGTCTATCGCTCTCTCTGTCTATCGCTCTCTCTGTCTATCGCTCTCTCTGTCTATCGCTCTCTCTGTCTATCGCTCTCTCTGTCTATCGCTCTCTCTGTCTATCGCTCTCTCTGTCTATCGCTCTCTCTGTCTATCGCTCTCTCTGTCTATCGCTCTCTCTGTCTATCGCTCTCTCTGTCTATCGCTCTCTCTGTCTATCGCTCTCTCTGTCTATCGCTCTCTCTGTCTATCGCTCTCTCTGTCTATCGCTCTCTCTGTCTATCGCTCTCTCTGTCTATCGCTCTCTCTGTCTATCGCTCTCTCTGTCTATCGCTCTCTCTGTCTATCGCTCTCTCTGTCTATCGCTCTCTCTGTCTATCGCTCTCTCTGTCTATCGCTCTCTCTGTCTATCGCTCTCTCTGTCTATCGCTCTCTCTGTCTATCGCTCTCTCTGTCTATCGCTCTCTCTGTCTATCGCTCTCTCTGTCTATCGCTCTCTCTGTCTATCGCTCTCTCTGTCTATCGCTCTCTCTGTCTATCGCTCTCTCTGTCTATCGCTCTCTCTGTCTATCGCTCTCTCTGTCTATCGCTCTCTCTGTCTATCGCTCTCTCTGTCTATCGCTCTCTCTGTCTATCGCTCTCTCTGTCTATCGCTCTCTCTGTCTATCGCTCTCTCTGTCTATCGCTCTCTCTGTCTATCGCTCTCTCTGTCTATCGCTCTCTCTGTCTATCGCTCTCTCTGTCTATCGCTCTCTCTGTCTATCGCTCTCTCTGTCTATCGCTCTCTCTGTCTATCGCTCTCTCTGTCTATCGCTCTCTCTGTCTATCGCTCTCTCTGTCTATCGCTCTCTCTGTCTATCGCTCTCTCTGTCTATCGCTCTCTCTGTCTATCGCTCTCTCTGTCTATCGCTCTCTCTGTCTATCGCTCTCTCTGTCTATCGCTCTCTCTGTCTATCGCTCTCTCTGTCTATCGCTCTCTCTGTCTATCGCTCTCTCTGTCTATCGCTCTCTCTGTCTATCGCTCTCTCTGTCTATCGCTCTCTCTGTCTATCGCTCTCTCTATATCTCTCTCTATCTATCTCTCTCTATCTATCTCTCGATCTATTTATCTCTTTCCTCTATCCCTCTCTCTCTCTATCTCTCTCTGTGTCTCGATCTATTTATCTCTTTCCTCTATCCCTCTCTCTCTCTATCTCTCTCTGTGTCTCTATCCATCTCTCTGTGTCTCTATCTATCACTCTATCTTTCTATCTATCACTCTATCTTTCTATCTATCACTCTATCTTTCTATCTATCACTCTATCTTTCTATCTATCACTCTATCTTTCTATCTATCACTATCTATCTATCACTCTCTATCTATCACTATCTATCTATCACTCTATCTATCTATCACTCTATCTATCTATCACTCTATCTATCTATCACTCTATCTATCTATCACTCTATCTATCTATCACTCTATCTATCTATCACTCTATCTATCTATCACTCTATCTATCTATCACTCTATCTATCTATCACTCTATCTATCTATCACTCTATCTATCTATCACTCTATCTATCTATCGATCTATTTATCTCTTTCCTCCATCTCTCTCTACCTCTCTCTCTACCTCTCTCTCTACCTCTCTCTCTACCTCTCTCTCTACCTCTCTATCTATCAATATCTATTTATCTATCTGTCTATCGCTCTATCTATCTCTCCAATTGTCTATATCTCTCTCTCTCCCCCAATTGGTCTCTTCTGTTTCTCCCCCGTCTCTCTCTCTATCTATCTCTCCGTCTCTATCTATCTCTCTCTCTTTCTCCATCATCTAGAGCTCTGTGTCTCCCACCTATCCCTTTAACCTCTCTTTCTCTCTCTCACTCTCTCTGCCTGCATCTCTCCATCATCTAGCGATCTGTCTCTCTCTCTCTCTCTTAATCTCCTTCTCTCTCGGTTTTCCCTGCTCTTCATCTCTTTAACCTCTCTCTCTCTCTCTCTTTCTGTCTCTCTCTCTCTCACAATCCCTCCCTCCGTCTCCCTCTCTCGCTCTCTGTCCATCTCGCTGTCACTTTCTCCGTCTCTCTCTCCACCTCTCTCTGCCTCTCCCCCATCTCTCCATCATCTCTCTGTCTCTCTCACCTACCTCTCTCATCTCTCTCTCTCTCTCTCTCTCTCTCGCTGTCCCTCTCTCCGTCTCTGTCTCTCTCGCTCTCCATCTCTCCTTCTCTCTCTCCCCTCAATCTCTCCGCCTCTCTCTCTCCCTCCATCTCTCCAACCTACCTCTCTCATCTCTCTCTCTCGCTGTCCCTCTCTCTCCATCTCTCCTTCCCTCTCGCTCCCTCCATCTCTCCATCATCTCTCTGTCTCTCTCACCTACCTCTCTCATCTCTCTCTCTCGCTGTCCCTCTCTCCGTCTCTCTCTCTCCATCTCTCCTTCCCTCTCGCTCCCTCCATCTCTCCATCATCTCTGTCTCTCTCTCTCTCGCTGACCCTCTCTCCGTCTCTCTCCCTCCATCTCTCATCTCTCTCTCTCTCTGTCCCTCTCTCGATCTCTCTCTCTCCATCTCTCCTTCCCTCTCGCTCCCTCCATCTCTCCATCATCTCTCTCTCTCTCTCTCTCTCGCTGACCCTCTCTCCGTCTCTCTGTCTCTCTCTCTCTCCATCTCTCCTTCTCGCTCTCTCCCTCCATCTCTCCGCCTCTCTCGCTCCCTCCATCTCTCCATCATCTCCCTGTCTCTCTCACCTACCTCTCTCATCTCTCTCTCTCTCTCTCTCTCGCTGTCCCTCTCTCCGTCTCTCTCTCTCCATCTCTCTCTGGGTCTCCATCTCTCCGCCTCTCACTCTCTCCCTCCATCTCTCCATCTTCGCTCTGTCTCTCTCACCTACCTCTTTCATCTATCTCTCTCTCTCGCTGACCCTCTCTCCGTCTCTCTGTCTCTCTCTCTCCATCTCTCCTTCTCTCTCTCTCCCTCCATCTCTCCGCATCTCCCTTTCCCTCCATCTCTCCATCATCGCTCTGTCTCTCTCACCTACCTCTTTCATCTCTCTCTCTCTCTCTCTCTCATCTCTTGCTGACCCTCTCTCCGTCTCTCTGTCTCTCTCTCTCCATTTCTCCTTCTCTCCCTCCATCTCTCCTTCTCTCGCGCTCCCTCCATCTCTCCATCATCGCTCTGTCTCTCTCACCTACCTCTCTCATCTCTCTCTCTCACTCTCGCTGTCCTTCTCTCCGTCTCTCTGTCCCTCCATCTCTCCTTCTCTCTCGCTCCCTCCATCATCGCTCTGTCTCTCTCACCTACCTCTTTCATCTCTCTCTCTCACTCTCGCTGTCCCTCTCTCCGTCTCTCTGTCTCTCTCTCTCTCTCCATCTCTCCTCCTCTCTCGCTCCCTCCATCTCTCCATCATCTCTTTGTCTCTCTCACCTACCTCTTTCATCTCTCACTCTCACTCTCGCTGTCCCTCTCTCCGTCTCTCTGTCTCTCTCTCCCTCCATCTCTCCTTCTCTCTCGCTCCCTCCATCATCGCTCTGTCTCTCTCACCTACCTCTCTCATACTCTTGCTGTCCCTCTCTCCATCTCTCTGTCTCTCTCTCTCTCCATCTCTCTGTCTCTCTCCTTCTCTCTCGCTCCCTCCATCTCTCCATCATCTCTCTGTCTCTCTCACCTACCTCTTTCATCTCTCTCTCTCTCGCTCTCTCTCTCGCTGACCCTCTCTCCGTCTCTCTCTCTCCATCTCTCCTCTCTCTCCCTCTCTCTCGCTCCCTCCATCTCTCCATCATCTCTTTGTCTCTCTCCCCTACCTCTTTCATCTCTCTCTCTCTCTCTCTGACCCTCTCTCCGTCTCTGTGTCTCTCTCCATCTCCCCTTCGCTCTCTCTCCCTCCTCCATCTCGCCATCCCTCCGCCTCTCTCTCCCTCCATCATCGCTCTGTCTCTCTCCCCTACCTCTCTCATCTCTCTCGCTGTCCCTCTCTCCGTCTTTCTCTCTCTCTCCCTCCATCTCTCCACCTCCCCGCCTCTCTCCCTCCCTCCATCTCTCCATCCCTCCGCCTCTCTCTCTCCCTCCATCATCTCTCTGTCTCTCTCCCCTACCGCTCTCATCTCTCTCTCTCTCTGACCCTCTCTCCGTCTCTCTGTCTCTCTCCATCTCCCCTTCGCTCTCTCTCCCTCCTTCATCTCGCCATCCCTCTGCCTCTCTCTCTCCCTCCATCATCGCTCTGTCTCTCTCACCTACCTCTCTCATCTCTCTCTCTCTCTCTCTGTCTCTGTGTCTCTCTCCATCTCCCCTTCGCTCTCTCTCCCTCCTCCATCTCTCCATCCCTCCGCCTCTCTCTCTCCCTCCATCATCGCTCTGTCTCTCTCCCTACCTCTCTCATCTCTCTCGCTGTCCCTCTCTCTGTCTCTCTCTCCCTCCATCTCTCCACCTCCCCGCCTCTCTCCCTCTCCCTCCCTCCATCTCTCCATCCCTCCGCCTCTCTCTCCCTCCATCATCGCTCTGTCTCTCTCACCTACCTCTCTCATCTCTCTCGCTGTCCCTCTCTCCGTCTCTCTCCCTCCATCTCTCCACCTCCCCGCCTCCCTCTCCCTCCCTCCATCTCTCCAGCCCTCCGCCTCTCTCTCTCCCTCCATCATCTCTCTGTCTCTCTCCCCTACCTCTCTCATCTCTCTCTCTCTCTGACCCTCTCTCCGTCTCTGTGTCTCTCTCCATCTCCCCTTCGCTCTCTCTCCCTCCTCCATCTCGCCATCCCTCCGCCTCTCTCTCTCCCTCCATCATCTCTGTCTCTCTCCCCTACCTCTCTCATCTCTCTGACCCTCTCTCCGTCTCTCTCTCCCTCCATCTCTCCACCTCCCCGCCTCTCTCTCTCTCCCTCCTCCATCTCTCCATCCCTCCGCCTCTCTCTCTCCCTCCATCATCTCTCTGTCTCTCTCACCTATCTCTCTCATCTCTCTCTCTCGCTGTCCCTCTCTCCGTCTCTCTCTCTCTCCCTCCATCTCTCCACCTCCCCGCCTCTCTCCCTCTCCCTCCCTCCATCTCTCCACCTCCCCGCCTCTCTCTCTCCCTCCATCATCTCTCTGTCTCTCTCCCCGACCTCTCTCATCTCTCTTGCTGTCCCTCTCTCCCTCTTCCTCCATCTCTCCACCTCCCCGCCTCTCTCCCTCTCCCTCCCTCCATCTCTCCACCTCCCCGCCTCTCTCTCTCCCTCCATCATCTCTCTGTCTCTCTCCCCGACCTCTCTCATCTCTCTCGCTGTCCCTCTCTCCGTCTCTCTCTCCCTCCCTCCATCTCTCCACCTCCCCGCCTCTCTCCCTCTCCCTCCCTCCATCTCTCCACCTCCCCGCCTCTCTCCCTCTCTCTCCCTCCATCTCTCCACCTCCCCGCCTCTCTCCCTCTCCCTCCCTCCATCTCTCCACCTCCCCGCCTCTCTCCCTCTCCCTCCCTCCATCTCTCCATCCCTCCCCGCCTCTCTCCCTCTCCCTCCCTCCATCTCTCCACCTCCCCGCCTCTCTCCCTCTCCCTCCCTCCATCTCTCCATCCCTCCGCCTCTCTCTCTCCCTCCATCATCTCTCTGTCTCTCTCCCCTACCGCTCTCATCTCTCTCTCTTTCTGACCCTCTCTCTGTCTCTCTCTCTCTCTCCCTCCATCTCTCCACCTTCCCGCCTCTCTCCCTCTCCCTCCCTCCATCTCTCCACCTCCCCGCCTCTCTCCCTCTCCCTCCCTCCATCTCTCCATCCCTCCCCGACCTCTCTCCCTCTCCCTCCTCCATCTCTCCACCTCCCCGCCTCTCTCCCTCTCCCTCCCTCCATCTCTCCACCTCCCCGCCTCTCTCCCTCCCTCCATCTCTCCACCTCCCCACCTCTCTCTCTCTCTCTCTCCCTCCATCTCTCCACCTCCCCGCCTCTCTCCCTCTCCCTCCCTCCATCTCTCCACCTCCCCGCCTCTCTCCCTCTCCCTCCTCCATCTCTCCACCTCCCCGCCTCTCTCTCTCTCTCTCCCTCCATCTCTCCACCTCCCCGCCTCTCTCCCTCTCCCTCCCTCCATCTCTCCACCTCCCCGCCTCTCTCCCTCTCCCTCCCTCCATCTCTCCATCCCTCCCCCGCCTCTCTCCCTCTCCCTCCCTCCCCGACCTCTCTCCCTCTCCCTCCCTCCATCTCTCCATCCCTCCCCGACCTCTCTCTCTCTCTCTCTCTCTCTCTCCTCCCTCCCTCCCTCCCTCTCTCTCCCGTTCCCCTCCTCTGTGCTATTTGCCGCCCCCCTCCCCTCCCCTCCCGCGAAACGCTCGTGTGGACCCGGGGGGGGGTGAGAGAGAGGACTGCCAGAGCAGCACTTCTGGCCGCTCTCCGTGTCTGCTAGCCTCATCGTTTCTATATTTAGGGCGCGGTGGCTAATACCCTTGGCCCTTATTGCTTAATATGGCCGTGTGAGGCTGGCCGTCGGCTGGGCTCGAAGGGCGGGCTCTGGGTGCACCCTGGACATTCAGAGAATTGCAGCAGGCCGCCTAGCTTGGCCCCCGCGCTCTGCGAACCCACTCTCTCTTCCCCCCCCGCTGCGGACAGGAGCCCGGGGCAGTGATTCCGTCCGTCCAACGCCTCCCTCCCTCTCTCTCTCTCGCTCTCTGTCTCTCCCGCTGCCTCGCTCTCTCGCTCTCTCGCGCCATGAGCTGCCTGTGCCTGCTCCTGGCCGCCCTGGCCTCGCTCGCCCTCGCGGAGGAAGGGATCGAGGCCCCCGAGTACGACGGGGTGGACCGGGTGGTGCACCTGTCGGCCAAAAACTACAAGCAGGCGCTGAAGAAGTTCGACGTCCTCTGCCTGTACTACCACGAGCCGGTCGAGGGCGACCGCCTGTCCCAGAAGCAGTTCGAGTGGGAGGAGCTGACCCTGGAGGTACGGGGGGCGAGGGCGCTTGGGGCGGGGGTGAGAGGGGCGGGGGAGCTGTGGAGGGAGACGGAACCGGAGGGCGTGAAGGGCCTGGGGGTGGTCCATCGGCTGTTAGTGGGAACTTGTGCTGGTCGTGTGTGTGAGAGAGTGTGTGAGAGTGTGTGTGAGAGTGTGTGTGTGTGAGTGTGAGAGTGTGTGTGTGAGAGTGTGTGTGTGTGTGAGTGTGAGAGAGTGTGAGTGTGAGAGAGTGTGAGTGTGTGTGAGAGAGTGTGAGAGAGTGAGTGTGTGAGAGAGTGAGTGTGTGAGAGTGTGTGTGTGTGTGTGTGAGAGAGTGTGAGAGAGTGTGTGAGAGTGTGTGTGTGTGAGAGTGTGTGTGAGAGTGTGTGTGAGAGAGTGTGTGAGAGAGTGTGTGAGAGTGTGTGTGAGAGTGTGTGTGTGTGTGTGAGAGTGTGTGAGAGTGTGTGAGAGAGTGTGAGAGTGTGAGTGTGTGAGAGATGAGTGATGTGAGAGTGTGTGTGTGTGTGTGTGAGAGAGTGTGAGAGAGTGTGTGAGAGTGTGTGTGTGTGAGAGAGTGTGTGTGTGTGTGTTGTGTGTGAGAGTGTGTGTGTGAGAGTGTGTGAGAGAGTGTGTGTGAGTGTGTGTGTGAGAGGTGTGAGTGTGTGTGTGAGAGGTGTGTGAGAGTGTGTGTGTGTGTGTGAGAGAGTGTGTGTGTGTGTGGAGAGTGTGTGAGAGAGTGTGTGTGAGTGTGGAGGTGTGTGTGTGAGAGGTGTGTGTGTGTGTGTGTGTGAGAGTGTGGGGTGTGTGTGTGTGAGGGGTGGTGGAGAGTGTGGTGAGTGTGTGGTGTGTGGTGTGGTGGGAGAGAGTGTGAGAGAGGTGTGTGAGGAGTGTGTGTGTGTGTGTGTGAGAGAGTGTGAGAGTGAGTGTGTGAGAGTGTGTGTGTGTGAGAGTGTGTGTGAGAGTGTGAGTGAGAGTGTGTGTGAGAGTGTGTGAGAGAGTGTGTGTGAGAGTGTGTGTGAGAGTGTGTGTGAGAGAGTGTGTGAGAGTGTGTGAGAGTGGTGTATGAGTGTGAGTGTGTGTGAGAGTGTGTGTGAGAGTGTGTGTGAGAGTGTGTGAGAGAGTGTGTGAGAGTGTGTGAGAGGTGTGTGAGTAGAGAGTGTGAGAGTGTGTGAGAGAGTGTGTGTGAGAGTGTGTGTGAGTAGAGAGTGTGAGAGTGTGTGAGAGTGTGTGTGTGAGTGTGTGTGTGAGTGTGTGTGAGAGAGAGAGTGAGAGTGTGTGAGAGTGTGTTTGGGTGTGAGTGTGTGTGTGAGTGAGTGTTGAGAGAGAGGTGTGAGTGTGTGAGTGAGAG
>NW_027253700.1:0-13172 GCF_044704955.1 Pristiophorus japonicus
GTCCCCCCTTCGCCCGGTCCGTCCATCGCCCGGTCCCCCCATCGCCCGGTCCGTCCATCGCCCGGTCCGTCCATCGCCCGGTCCTTCCATCGCCCGGTCCCCCCATCGCCCGGTCCTTCCATCGCCCGGTCCCCCCATCGCCCGGTCCTTCCATCGCCCGGTCCCCCCATCTCCCGGTCCGTCTATCGCCCGGTCCCCACATCGCCCGGTCCGTCCATCGCCCGGTCCCCCCATTTCCCGGTCCTTCCATCGCCCGGATCCCCCATCTCCCGGTCCGTCCATCGCCCGGTCCCCCCATCACCCGGTCCGTCCATCGCCCGGTCCCCCCATCGCCCGGTCCGTCCATCGCCCGGTCCCCCCATCGCCCGGTCCTCCCATCGCCCGGTCCCCCCATCGCCCGGTCCTCCCATCGCCCGGTCCGTCCATCACCCGGTCCCCCCATCGCCGGTCCTCCCATCGCCCGGTCCTCCCATAGCCCGGTCCGTCCATCGCCCAGTCCCTCCATCGCCCGGTCCCCCCATCGCCCGGTCCTCCCATCGCCCGGTCCGTCCATCGCCCGGTCCCCCCATCGCCCGGTCCCCCCATCGCCCGGTCCTCTCATCGCCCGGTCCGTCCATCGCCCGGTCCGTCCATCGCCCGGTCCTCCCATCGACCGGTCCGTCCATCGCCCGGTCCGCCCATCGCCCGGACCCCCCATCACCCGGTGCCCCCATCGCCCGGGCCATCCATCGCCCGGTCCCCCCATCGCCCGGTCCGTCCATCGCCCGGTGCCCCCATCGCCCGGTCCCCCCATCTCCCGGTCCGTCCATCGCACGGTCCGTCCATCGCTCGGTCCGTCCATCGCCCGGAACCCCATCTCCCGGTCCGTCCATCGCCCGGTCCCCCCATCGCCCGGTCCCCCCATCGCCCGGTCCTCCCATCGACCAGTCCCTCCATCGCCCGGTCCCCCCATCTCCCGGTCAGTCCATCGCCCGGTCCCCCCATCGCCCGGTCCCCCCATCGCCCGGTCCCCCCATCGCCCGGTCCCCCCATTGCCCGGTCCGTCCGTCGCCCGGTCCCCCCATCGCCCGGTCCGTCCATTGCCCGGTCCATCCATCACCCGGTCCCCCCATTGCCCGGTCCGTCCGTCGCCCGGTCCCCCCGTCGCCCGGTCCGTCCATCGCCCGGTCCGTCCAGCGCGCGGTCCGTCCATCGCCCGGTCCCCCCATCGCCCGGTCCGTCCATCGCCCGGTCCCCCCATCGCCCGGTCCCCCCATCTCCCGGTCCGTCCATCGCCCGGTCCGTCCATCGCCCGGTCCCCCCATCGCCCGGTCCGTCCATCGCCCGGTCCCCCCATCGCCCGGTCCGTCCATCGCCCGGTCCGTCCATCGCCCGGTCCCCCCATCGCCCGGTCCTCCCATCGCCCGGTCCCCCCATAGCCCGGTTCGTCCATCGCCCGGACCCCCATCGCCCGGTCCGTCCATCGCCCGGTCCCCCCATCGCCCGGTCCGTCCATCGCCCGGACCCCCATCGCCCGGTCCGTCCATCGCCCGGTTCCCCCATCGCCCGGTCCTCCCATCTCCCGGTCCGTCCATCGCCCGGTCCGTCCATCGCCCGGTCCCCCCATCGCCCGGTCCGTCCATCGCCCGGTCCCCCCATCGCCCGGTCCGTCCATCGCCCGGACCCCCCATCGCCCGGTCCCTCCATCGCCCGGTCCTTCCATCGCCCGGTCCCCCCATCGCCTGGTCCTTCCATCGCCCGGTCCCCCCATCGCCCGGTCTGTCCATCGCCCGGTCCCCCCATCGCCCGGTCCCCCCATCACGCGGTCCGTCCATCGCCCGGTCCCCCCATCGCCCGGTCCGTCCATCGCCCGGTCCCCCCATCGCCCGGTCCGTCCATCGCCCGGTCCACCCATCACCCGGTCCCCCCATCGCCCGGTCCGTCCATCGCCCGGTCCCCCCATCGCCCGGTCCGTCCATCGCCCGGTCCCACCATCGCCCGGTCCGTCCATCGCCCGGTCCCACCATCGCCCGGTCCGTCCATCGCCCGGTCCCCCCATCGCCCGGTCCGTCCATCGCCCGGTCCGTCCATCGCCCGGTCCCCCCATCGCCCGGTCCGTCCATCGCCCGGTCCCCCCATCGCCCGGTCTGTCCATCGCCCGGTCCCACCATCGCCCGGTCCGTCCATCGCCCGGTGCCCCCATCGCCCGGTCCGTCCATCGCCCGGTCCCCCCATCGCCCGGTCCGTCCATCGCACGGTCCGTCCATCGCCCGGTCCGTCCATCGCCCGGTCCGTCCATCGCACAGTCCGTCCATCGCCCGGACCCCCCATCGCCCGGTCCCACCATCGCCCGGTCCGTCCATCGCCCGGTCCCCCCATCGCCCGGTCCGTCCATCGCACGGTCCGTCCATCGCCCGGACCCCCCATCGCCCGGTGCCCCCATCGCCCGGTCCGTCCATCGCCCGGTCCCCCCATCGCCCGGTCCGTCCATCGCACGGTCCGTCCATCGCACAGTCCGTCCATCGCCCGGTCCGTCCATCGCCCGGTCCGTCCATCGCCCGGACCCCCCATCGCCCGGTCCGTCCATCGCCCGGTCCGTCCATCGCACAGTCCGTCCATCGCCCGGACCCCCCATCGCCCGGTCCCACCATCGCCCGGTCCGTCCATCGCCCGGTCCCCCCATCGCCCGGTCCGTCCATCGCACAGTCCGTCCATCGCCCGGACCCCCCATCGCCCGGTGCCCCCATCGCCCGGTCCGTCCATCGCCCGGTCCCCCCATCGCCCGGTCCGTCCATCGCACGGTCCGTCCATCGCACAGTCCGTCCATCGCCCGGTCCGTCCATCGCCCGGTCCGTCCATCGCCCGGACCCCCCATCGCCCGGTCCTTCCATCGCCCGGTCCCCCCATCACCCGGTCCATCCATCGCCCGGTCCCCCCATCGCCCGGTCCGTCCATCGCCCGGTCCCCCCATCGCCCGGTCCCACCATCACCCGGTCCGTCCATCGCCCGGTCCCCCCATCGCCCGGTCCGTCCATCGCCCGGTCCCCCCATCGCCCGGTCCCCCCATCGCCCGGTCCGTCCATCGCCCCGTCCCCCCATCGCCCGGTCCGTCCATCGCACGGTCCGTCCATCGCCCGGTCCGTCCATTGCCCGGTCCGTCCATCGCCAGCTCCCCCCATCGCCCGGTCCGTCCATCGCCCGGTCCCCCCATCGCCCGGTCCCCCCATTGCCCGGTCCCCCCATCGCCCGGTCCGTCCATCGCCCGGTCCCTCCATCGCCCGGTCCCTCCATCGCCCGGTCCTCCCATCGCCCGGTCCGTCCATCACCCGGTCCCCCCATCGCCCGGTCCTCCCATCGCCCGGTCCTCCCATCGCCCGGTCCGTCCATCGTCCGGTCCCCCCATCGCCCGGTCCCCCCATCGCCCGGTCCTCCCATCGCCCGGTCCGTCCATCGCCCGGTCCGTCCATCGCCCGGTCCTCCCATCGACCGGTCCGTCCATCGCCCGGTCCGTCCATCGCCCGGACCCCCCATCACCCAGTGCCCCCATCGCCCGGGCCATCCATCGCCTGGTCCCCCCATCGCCCGGTCCCCCCATCGCCCGGTCCGTCCATCGCCCGGTCCCCCCATCGCCCGGTCCGTCCATCGCCCGGTGCCCCCATCGCCGGGTCCCCCCATCTCCCGGTCCGTCCATCGCACTGTCCGTCCATCGCTCGGTCCGTCCATCGCCAGCTCCCCCCATCTCCCGGTCCCTCCATCGCCCGGTCCCTCCATCGCCCGGTCCCCCCATCTCCCGGTCCGTCCATCGCCCGGAACCCCATCTCCCGGTCCGTCCATCGCCCGGTCCCCCCATCTCGCGGTCCGTCCATCGCCCGGTCCCCCCATCGCCCGGTCCGTCCATCGCCCGGTCCGTCCATCGCCCGGTCCCCCCATCGCCCGGTCCGTCCATCGCCCAGTCCCTCCATCGCCCGGTCCCCCCATCGCCCGGTCCCCCCATCTCCCGGTCAGTCCATCACCCGGTCCCCCCATCGCCCGGTCCCCCCATCGCCCGGTCCCCCCATTGCCCGGTCCGTCCATCGCCCGGTCCCACCATCGCCCGGTCCGTCCATTGCCCGGTCCATCCATCACCCGGTCCCCCCATAGCCCGGTCCGTCCGTCGCCCGGTCCCCCCATCGCCCGGTCCGTCCATCGCCTGGTCCCCCCATCGCCCGGTTCCCCCATTGCCCGGTCCTCCCATCGCCCGGTCCTTCTATTGCCCGGTCCGTCCATCACCCGGTCCGTCCATTGCCCGGTCCCCCCATCTCCCGGTCCGTCCATCGCCCGGTCCGTCCATCGCCCGGTCCCCCCATCGCCCGGTCCGTCCATCGCCCGGTCCTCCCATCGCCCGGTCCGTCCATCGCCCGGTCCGTCCATCGCCCGGTCCCCCCATCGCCCGGTCCGTCCATCGCCCGGTCCCCCCATCGCCCGGTCCGTCCATCGCCCGGTTCGTCCATCGCCCGGTCCGTCCATCGCCCGGTCCCCCCATCGCCCGGTCCGTCCATCGCCCGGTCCCCCCATCGCCCGGTCCGTCCATCGCCCGGTCCCCCCATCGCCCGGTCCCCCCATCGCCCGGTCCCCCCATCGCCCGGTCCCCCCATCGCCCGGTCCGTCCATCGCCCGGTCCCCCCATCGCCCGGTCCCCCCATCGCCCGGTCCCCCCATCGCCCGGTCCGTCCATCGCCCGGTCCGTCCATCGCCCGGACCCCCATCGCCCGGTCCTTCCATCGCCCGGTCCCCCCATCGCCCGGTCCCCCCATCGCCCGGTCCCCCCATCTCCCGGTTTGTCCATCGCCTGGTCCCCCCATCGCCCGGTCCGTCTATCGCCCGGTCCCCCCATCGCCCGGTCCGTCCATCGCCCGGTCCGTCCATCGCCCGGTCCGTCCATCGCCCGGTCCCCCCATCGCCCCGTCCCCCCATCGTCCAGTCCCCCCATCGCCCGGTCCGTCCATCGCCCGGTCCCCGCATCGCCCGGTCCCACCATCACCCGGTCCGTCCATCGCCCGGTCCCCCCATCGCCCGGTCCGTCCATCGCCCGGTCCCCCCATCGCCCGGTCCGTCCATCGCCCGGTCCCCCCATCGCCCGGTCCGTCCATCGCCCGGTCCCCCCATCGCCCGGTCCCCCCATCGCCCGGTCCGTCCATCGCCCGGTCCCCCCATCGCCCGGTCCGTCCATCGCCCGGTCCCACCATCGCCCGGTCCGTCCATCGCCCGGTCCCCCCATCGCCCAGTCCCCCCATCGCCCGGTCCGTCCATCGCCCGGTCCCCCCATCGCCCGGTCCGTCCATCGCCCGGTCCGTCCATCGCCCGGTCCGTCCATCGCCCGGTCCCCCCATCGCCCGGTCCGTCCATCGCCCGGTCGCCCCATCGCCCGGTCCGTCCATCGCCCGGTCCCACCATCGCCCGGTCCGTCCATCGCCCGGTCCCCCCATCGCCCGGTCCGTCCATTGCCCGGTCCCCCCATCGCCCGGTCCGTCCATCGCACGGTCCGTCCATCGCCCGGTCCGTCCATCGCCCGGTCCGTCCATCGCACGGTCCGTCCATCGCCCGGTCCGTCCATCGCCCGGTCCGTCCATCGCACGGTCCGTCCATCGCCCGGTCCGTCCATCGCACGGTCCGTCCATCGCCCGGTCCGTCCATCGCCCGGTCGCCCCATCGCCCGGTCCGTCCATCGCCCGGTCCCCCCATCGCCCGGTCCGTCCATCGCCCGGACCCCCCATCGCCCGGTCCCTCCATCGCCCGGTCCTTCCATCGCCCGGTCCCCCCATCGCCTGGTCCTTCCATCGCCCGGTCCCCCCATCGCCCGGTCTGTCCATCGCCCGGTCCCCCCATCGCCCGGTCCCCCCATCACGCGGTCCGTCCATCGCCCGGTCCCCCCATCGCCCGGTCCGTCCATCGTCCGGTCCCCCAATCGCCCGGTCCCACCATCACCCGGTCCGTCCATCGTCCGGTCCCCCCATCGCCCGGTCCCACCATCACCCGGTCCGTCCATCGCCCGGTCCCCCCATCGCCCGGTCCCCCCATCACCCGGTCCGTCCATCGCCCCGTCCCCCCATCGCTCGGTCCGTCCATCGCCAGCTCCCCCCATTGCCAGGTCCCCCCATCACCCGGTCCGTCCATCGCCCCGTCCCCCCATCGCCCGGTCCGTCCATCGCCCGGTCCGTCCATCGCCAGCTCCCCCCATCGCCCGGTCCGTCCATCGCCCGGTCCCCCCATCGCCCGGTCCGTCCATCGCCCGGACCCCCCATCGCCCAGTCCCTCCATCGCCCGGTCCCCCCATCGCCCGGTCCCCCCATCGCCCGGTCCGTCCATCGCCCGGTCCGTCCATCGCCCGGTCCGTCCATCGCCCGGTCCCTCCATCGCCCGGTCCCTCCATCGCCCGGTCCCCCCATCTCCCGGTCCGTCCATCGCCCGGTCCCCCCATTGCCCGGTCCCTCCATTGCCTGGTACGTCCATCGCCCGGTCCCACCATCGCCCGGTCCCCCCATCGCCCGGTCCCCCCATCGCCCGGTCCCCCCATCGCCCGGTCCGTATATCGCCCGGTCCCCCCATCGCCCGGTCCGTCCATCGCCCGGTCCATCCATCGCCCGGTCCCCCCATCACCCGGTCCGACAATCACCCGGTCCCCCCATATCCCGGTCCGTCCATCGCCCGGTCCCCCCATCGCCCGGTCCGTCCATCGCCCGGTCCGTCCATCGCCCGGTCCCTCCATCGGCCAGTCCCTCCATCGCCCGATCCCCCCATCGGCCGGTCCCCCCATCGCCCGGTCCGTCCATCGCCCGGTCCGTACATCGCCCGGTCCGTCCATCGCCTGGTCCGTCCATCGCCCGGTCCCCCCATCGCCCGGTCCGCCCATCGCCCGGTCCGTCCATCGCCAGCTCCCCCCATCGCCCGGTCCGTCCATCGCCCGGTCCCCCCATCGCCCGGTCCGTCCATCGCCAGCTCCCCCCATCGCCCGGTCCGTCCATCGCCCGGTCCCCCCATCGCCTGGTCCGTCCATCGCCCGGTCCCCCCATCGCCCGGTCCGTCCATCGCCCGGTCCCTCCATCGCCCGATCCCCCCATCGGCCGGTCCCCCCATCGCCCGGTCCCCCCATCGCCCGGACTGTCCATCGCCCGGTCCGTCCATCGCCCGGTCCCCCCATCGCCCGGTCTGTCCATCGCCCGGTCCGTCCATCGCCGCGTCCTCCAATTGCCTGGTCCGTCCATCGCCCGGTCCCCCCATCGCCCGGTCCGTCCATCGCCCGGTCCTCCCATTGCCCGGTCCGTCCAACGCCCGGTCCCCCCATCTCCCGGTCAGTCCATCGCCCGGTCCCCCCATCGCCCGGTCCGTCCATCGCCCGGTCCCTCCATCGCCCGATCCCCCCATCGGCCGGTCCCCCCATCGCCCGGTCCGTACATCGCCCGGCCCGTCCATCGCCCGGTCCCCCCATCGCCCGGTCTGTCCATCGCCCGGTCCGTCCATCGCCGCGTCCTCCCATTGCCTGGTCCGTCCATCGCCCGGTCCCCCCATCGCCCGGTCCGTCCATCGCCCGGTCCTCCCATCGCCCGGTCCGTCCATCGCCTGGTCCGTCCATCGCCCGATCCCCCCACCGGCCGGTCCCCCCATCGCCCGGTCCGTACATCGCCCGGCCCGTCCATCGCCCGGTCCCCCCATCGCCCGGTCTGTCCATCGCCCGGTCCGTCCATCGCCGGGTCCTCCCATTGCCTGGTCCGTCCATCGCCCGGTCCCCCCATCGCCCGGTCCGTCCATCGCCCGGTCCTCCCATTGCCCGGTCCGTCCATCGCCCGGTCCCTCCATCGCCCGGTCCCTCCATCACCCGGTGCCCCCATCGCCCGGTCCGTCCATCGCCCGGTCCGTCCATCGCCCGGTCCCCCCATCGCCCGGTCCGTCCATCGCCCGGTCCGTCCATCGCCCGGTCCCCCCATCGCCCGGTCCGTCCATCGCCCGGTCCGTCCATCGCCCGGTCCCCCCATCGCCCGGTCCGTCCATCGCCCGGTCCCCCCATCGCCCGGTCCCTCCATCGCCCGTTCCGTCCATCGCCCGGTCCCCCCATCGCCCGGTCCCCCCATCGCCCGGTCCGTCCATCGCCCGGTCCCCCCATCGCCCGGTCCCCCCATCGCCCGGTCCCTCCATCGCCCGGTGCCCCCATCGCCCGGTCCGTCCATCGCCCGGTCCATCCATCGCCTGGTCCCTCCATCGCCCGGTGCCCCCATCGCCCGGTCCGTCCATCGCCCGGTCCCCCCATCGCCTGGTCCCTCCATCGCCCGGTGCCCCCATCGCCCGGTCCCCCCATCGCCCGGTCCCCCCATCGCCCGGTTCCCCCATCGCCCAGTCCCCCCATCTCCCGGTCCGTCCATCGCCCGGTCCCTCCATCGCCCGGTGCCCCCATCGCCCGGTCCGTCCATCGCTCGGTCCCCCCATCGCCCGGTCCGTCCATCGCCCGGTCCTTCCATTGCCCGGTCCGTCCATCGCCCGGTCCCCCCATCGCCCGGTCCCTCCATCGCCCGGTCCCCCCATCTCCCGGTCAGTCCATCGCCCGGTCCCCCCATCGCCCGGTCCACCCATCGCCCGGTCCCTCCATCGCCCGGTGCCCCCATCGCCCGGTCCGTCCATCGCTCGGTCCCCCCATCGCTCGGTCCGTCCATCGCCCGGTCCTCCCATAGCCCGGTCCGTCCATCGCCCGGTCCCCCCATCGCCCGGTCCGTCCATCGCCCGGTCCCCCCATCGCCCGGTCCCCCCATCGCCCGGTCCGTCCATCGCCCGGTCCCCCCATCGCCCGGTCCCCCCATCGCCCGGTCCCTCCATCGCCCGGTGCCCCCATCGCCCGGTCCGTCCATCGCCCGGTCCATCCATCGCCCGGTCCCCCCATCGCCCGGTCCCTCCATCGCCCGGTGCCCCCATCGCCCGGTCCGTCCATCGCCCGGTCCATCCATCGCCCGGTCCCCCCATCGCCCGGTCCGTCCATCGCCCGGTCCCCCCATCGCCCGGTCCCCCCATCGCCCGGTCCCTCCATCGCCCGGTGCCCCCATCGCCCGGTCCGTCCATCGCCCGGTCCGTCCATCGCCAGCTCCCCCCATCTCCCGGTCCCTCCATCGCCCGGTCCCTCCATCGCCCGGTCCCCCCATCTCCCGGTCCGTCCATCGCCCGGTCCCCCCATCTCCCGGTCCGTCCATCGCCCGGTCCCCCCATCGCCCGGTCCGTCCATCGCCCGGTCCGTCCATCGCCCGGTCCCCCCATCGCCCGGTCTGTCCATTGCCCGGTACGTCCATCGCCCGGTCCCACCATCGCCCGGTCCCCCCATCGCCCGGTCCCCCCATCTCCCGGTCAGACATTCCCCCGGTCCCCCCATCGCCCGGTCCCCCCATCGCCCGGTCCCCCCATTGCCCGGTCCGTCCATCGCCCGGTCCCCCCATCGCCCGGTCCGTCCATCGCCCGGTCCCCCCATCGCCCGGTCCCCCCATCGCCCGGTCCCCCCATTGCCCGGTCCGTCCATCGCCCGGTCCCCCCATCGCCCGGTCCATCCATCACCCGGTCCCCCCATCGCCCGGTCCCCCCATCGCCCGGTCCCCCCATCTCCCGGTCCGTCCATCGCCCGGTCCCCCCATCGCCCGGTCCGTCCATCGCCCGGTCCGTCCATCGCCCGGTCCCCCCATCGCCCGGTCTGTCCATTGCCCGGTACGTCCATCGCCCGGTCCCACCATCGCCCGGTCCCCCCATCGCCCGGTCCCCCCATCTCCCGGTCAGACATTCCCCCGGTCCCCCCATCGCCCGGTCCCCCCATCGCCCGGTCCCCCCATTGCCCGGTCCGTCCATCGCCCGGTCCCCCCATCGCCCGGTCCGTCCATCGCCCGGTCCCCCCATCGCCCGGTCCCCCCGTCGCCCAGTCCGTCCATCGCCCGGTCCGTCCAGCGCCCGGTCCGTCCATCGCCCGGTCCCCCCATCGCCCGGTCCGTCCATCGCCTGGTCCCCCCATCGCCCGGTTCCCCCATCGCCCGGTCCTCCCATCGCCCGGTCCTTCTATTGCCCGGTCCGTCCATCACCCGGTCCGTCCATTGCCCGGTCCCCCCATCTCCCGGTCCGTCCATCGCCCGGTCCGTCCATCGCCCGGTCCCCCCATCGCCCGGTCCGTCCATCGCCCGGTCCCCCCATCGCCCGGTCCGTCCATCGCCCGGTCCGTCCATCGCCCGGTCCCCCCATCGCCCGGTCCTCCCATCGCCCGGTCCCCCCATCGCCCGGTTCGTCCATCGCCCGGACCCCCATCGCCCGGTCCGTCCATCGCCCGGTCCCCCTATCGCCCGGTCCGTCCATCGCCCGGACCCCCATCGCCCGGTCCGTCCATCGCCCGGTCCCCCCATCGCCCGGTCCCCCCATCGCCCGGTCCCCCCATCTCCCGGTTTGTCCATCGCCCGGTCCCCCCATCGCCCGGTCCGTCCATCGCCCGGTCCCCCCATCGCCCGGTCCGTCCATCGCCCGGTCCGTCCATCGCCCGGTCCCCCCATCGCCCGGTCCCCCCATCGTCCAGTCCCCCCATCGTCCGGTCCGTCCATCGCCCGGTCCCCCCATCGCCCGGTCCCACCATCGCCCGGTCCGTCCATCGCCCGGTCCCCCCATCGCCCGGTCCGTCCATCGCCCGGTCCCCCCCATCGCCCGGTCCGTCCATCGCCCGGTCCCCCCATCGCCCGGTCCCCCATCGCCCGGTCCCCCATCGCCCGGTCCGTCCATCGCCCGGTCCCCCCATCGCCCGGTCCGTCCATCGCCCGGTCTGCGGTCCCACCATCGCCCGGTCCGTCCATTGCCCGGTCCCCCCATCGCCCGGTCCGTCCATCGCCCGGTCCGTCCATCGCCCGGTCCCCCCATCGCCCGGTCCGTCCATCGCCCGGTCCCCCCATCGCCCGGTCCGTCCATCGCCCGGTCCGTCCATCGCCCGGTCCCCCATCGCCCGGTCCGTCCATCGCCCGGTCCCCCCATCGCCCGGTCCGTCCATCGCCCGGTCCGTCCATCGCCCGGTCCGTCCATCGCCCGGTCCCCCCATCGCACGGTCCGTCCATCGCACGGTCCTTCCATCGCCCGGTCCCCCCATCGCCCGGTCCGTCCATCGCCCGGTCCCCCCATCGCCCGGTCCCCCCATCACGCGGTCCGTCCATCGCCCGGTCCCCCCATCGCCCGGTCCGTCCATCGTCCGGTCCCCCAATCGCCCGGTCCCACCATCACCCGGTCCGTCCATCGTCCGGTCCCCCCATCGCCCGGTCCCACCATCACCCGGTCCGTCCATCGCCCCGGTCCCCCCATCGCCCGGTCCCCCCATCGCCCGGTCCGTCCATCGCCCCGTCCACCCATCGCTCGGTCAGTCCATCGCCTGGTCCGTCCATCGCCAGCTCCCCCCATTGCCAGGTCCCACCATCGCCCGGTCCGTCCATCGCCCGGTCCCCCCATCGCCCGGTCCGTACATCGCCCGGTCCGTCCATCGCCTGGTCCGTCCATCGCCCGGTCCCCCCATCGCCCGGTCCGTCCATCGCCAGCTCCCCCCATCGCCCGGTCCGTCCATCGCCCGGTCCGTCCATCGCCCGGTCCCTCCATCGGCCAGTCCCTCCATCGCCCGATCCCCCCATCGGCCGGTCCCCCCATCGCCCGGTCCGTCCATCGCCTGGTCCGTCCATCGCCCGGTCCCCCCATCGCCCGGTCCGTACATCGCCCGGCCCGTCCATCGCCCGGTCCCCCCATCGCCCGGTCTGTCCATCGCCCGGTCCGTCCATCGCCGGGTCCTCCCATTGCCTGGTCCGTCCATCGCCCGGTCCCCCCATCGCCCGGTCCGTCCATCGCCCGGTCCTCCCATTGCCCGGTCCGTCCATCGCCCGGTCCCCCCATCGCCCGGTCCCTCCATCGCCCGGTCCCCCCATCTCCCGGTCAGTCCATCGCCCGGTCCCCCCATCGCCCGGTCCCTCCATCGCCCGGTCCCTCCATCACCCGGTGCCCCCATCGCCCGGTCCCCCCATCGCCCGGTCCCTCCATCGCCCGGTCCTCCCATTGCCCGGTCCGTCCATCGCCCGGTCCCCCCATCGCCCGGTGCCCCCATCGCCCGGTCCGTCCATCGCCCGGTCCGTCCATCGCCCGGTCCCCCCATCGCCCGGTCCGTCCATCGCCCGGTCCGTCCATCGCCCGGTCCCCCCATCGCCCGGTCCGTCCATCGCCCGGTCCGTCCATCGCCCGGTCCCCCCATCGCCCGGTCCGTCCATCGCCCGGTCCCCCCATCGCCCGGTCCCTCCATCGCCCGGTCCGTCCATCGCCCGGTCCCCCCATCGCCTGGTCCCCCCATCGCCCGGTCCGTCCATCGCCCGGTCCCCCCATCGCCCGGTCCCCCTATCGCCCGGTCCCTCCATCGCCCGGTGCCCCCATCGCCCGGTCCGTCCATCGCCCGGTCCCCCCATCGCCCGGTCCCTCCATCGCCCGGTCTCCCCATCTCCCGGTCAGTCCATCGCCCGGTCCCCCCATCGCCCGGTCCCTCCATCGCCCGGTCCCTCCATCACCCGGTGCCCCATCGCCCGGTCCGTCCATCGCCCGGTCCGTCCATCGCCCGGTCCCCCCATCGCCCGGTCCGTCCATCGCCCGGTCCGTCCATCGCACGGTCCCCCCATCGCCCGGTCCATCCATCGCCCGGTCCCCCATCGCCCGGTCCCGCCATCGCCTGGTCCGTCCATCGCCCGGTCCCCCCATCGCCCGGTCCCCCCATCGCCCGGTCCCTCCATCGCCCGGTGCCCCCATCGCCCGGTCCGTCCATCGCCCGGTCCATCAATCGCCCGGTCCCCCCATCGCCCGGTCCGTCCATCGCCCGGTCCCCCCATCGCCCGGTCCCCCCATCGCCCGGTCCCTCCATCGCCCGGTGCCCCCATCGCCCGGTCCGTCCATCGCCCGGTCCGTCCATCGCCCGGTCCCCCCATCGCCCGGTCCTCCCATCGCCCCCTCCCACCATCGCCCGGTCCCTCCATCGCCCGGTGCCCCCATCTCCCGGTCCGTCCATCGCCGGTCCGTCCATCGCCCGGTCCCCCCATCGCCAGCTCCCCCCATCGCCCGGTCCGTCCATTGCCCGGTCCCCCCATCGCCCGGCCCGTCCATCGCCCGGTCCGTCCATCGCCCGGTCCTCCCATCGCCCAGTCTGTCCA
>NW_027253701.1:0-13171 GCF_044704955.1 Pristiophorus japonicus
CACACACACTCCCTCACACACACACACTCCCTCACACACACTCTCTCCCTCACACACACACTCTCCCTCACACACACACTCTCCCTCACACACACACTCTCCCTCACACACACAGACAGAGAGACACACACACTCTCCCTCGCGCGCACTCTCTCCCTCGCGCGCACTCTCTCCCTCGCGCGCACTCTCTCCCTCGCGCGCACTAGCTCCCTCGCGCGCACTCCCTCCCTCGCGCGCACTCCCTCCCTCGCGCGCACTCCCTCCCTCGCGCGCACTCCCTCCCTCGCGCGCACTCTCTCCCTCGCGCGCACTATCTCCTTCGCGCGCACTCTCTATCTCGCGCGCACTCTCTCCCTCGCGCGCACTCTCTCCCTCGCGCGTGCTCCCCCTCACGCGAACTATCCCTCACACACACACACTCCATCACACACACACTCTCCCTCACACACATACACTCCCTCACACACACACACTCTCCCTCACACACACACTCTCCCTCACACACACACACTATCCCTCACACACACTCTCCCTCACACACGCTCTCCCTCACACACACACTCTCCCTCACACACACACTCTCCCTCACACACCCACTCTCCCTCACACACACAGACAGAGACACACACACAATCTCCCTCACACACACACACTCCCTCACACACACACACTCTCCCTCACACACACACTCTCCCTCACACACACACTCTCCCTCACACACACACTCTCCCTCACACACACAGACAGAGACACACACACAATCTCCCTCACACACACACACTCCCTCACACACACACACTCTCCCTCACACACACACACTCCCTCACACACACACACTCCCTCACACACACACTCTCCCTCACACACACAGACAGAGACACACACACTCTCCCTCACACACACTCTCTCCCTCACACACACACTCTCCCTCACACACACACTCTCCCTCACACACACACTCTCCCTCACACACACACTCTCCCTCACACACACACTCTCCCTCACACACACAGACAGAGGCACGCGCACTCTCTCCCTCGCGCGCACTCTCTCCCTCGCGCGCACTCTCTCCCTCGCGCGCACTCTCTCCCTCGCGCGCACTCTCTCCCTCGCGCGCACTCTCTCCCTCGCGCGCACTCTCTCCCTCGCGCGCACTCCCTCCCTCGCGCGCACTCCCTCCCTCGCGCGCACTCCCTCCCTCGCGCGCACTCCCTCCCTCGCGCGCACTCCCTCCCTCGCGCGCACTCCCTCCCTCGCGCGCACTCCCTCCCTCGCGCGCACTCTCTCCCTCGCGCGCACTCTCTCCCTCGCGCGCACTCTCTCCCTCGCGCGCACTCTCTCCCTCGCGCGCACTCTCTCCCTCACACACACACTCTCCCTCACACACACACTCTCCCTCACACACAAAGACAGAGACACCCACACACTCTCCCTCACACACACACTCTCCCTCACACACAAAGACAGAGACACCCACACGCTCTCCCTCACACACACACACTCCCTCACACACACACACTCCCTCACACACACACACACTCTCCCTCACACACACACTCTCCCTCACACACACACTCCCTCACACACACACACTCCCTCATACACACACACTCCCTCACACACACACACTCCCTCACACACACACACTCTCCCTCACACACACACTCTCCCTCACACACACAGACAGAGACACACACAAACTCTCCCTCGCGCTCACACTCTCCCTCGCGCTCACACTCTCCCTCGCGCGCACACTCTCCCTCGCGCGCACACTCTCCCTCGCGCGCACACTCTCCCTCGCGCGCACTCTCTCCCTCGCGCGCACTCTCTCCCTCGCGCGCACTCTCTCCCTCGCGCGCACTCTCTCCCTCGCGCGCACTCTCTCCCTCGCGCGCACTCTCTCCCTCGCGCGCACGCTCTCCCTCGCGCGCACTCTCTCCCTCACGCACACACTCTCCCTCACAAACACACTCTCCCTCACACACACACTCTCCCTCACACACACACTCTCCCTCACACACACACTCTCCCTCACAAACACACTCTCCCTCACACACACACACTCCCTCACACACACACTCTCCCTCACACACACCCTCCCTCGCGCGCACTCTCTCCCTCGCGCGCACTCTCTCCCTCGGGCGCACACCCTCCCTCGCGCGCACACCCTCCCTCGCGCGCACACCCTCCCTCGCGCGCACACTCTCCCTCGCGCGCACACTCTCCCTCGCGCGCACACTCTCCCTCGCGCGCACACTCTCCCTCGTGCGCACACTCTCCCTCGCGCGCACTCTCTCCCTCACACACACTCTCCCTCACACACACAGACAGAGACACACACAAACTCTCCCTCACACACACACAGACAGAGACACACACACACTCTCCCTCACACACACACTCTCCCTCTCACACACAGACAGAGACACACACACACTCTCCCTCACACGCACACTCTCCCTCGCGCGCACTCTCTCCCTCGCGCGCACTCTCTCCCTCGCGCGCACTCTCTCCCTCGCGCGCACTCTCTCCCTCGCGCGCACTCTCTCCCTCGCGCGCACTCTCTCCCTCGCGCGCACTCTCTCCCTCGCGCGCACTCTCTCCCTCGCGCGCACTCTCTCCCTCGCGCGCACTCTCTCCCTCGCGCGCACTCTCTCCCTCTCGCGCACTCTCTCCCTCGCGCGCACTCTCTCCCACACACACACACTCTCCCACACACACACACTCTCCCTCACACACACACTTCCTCACACACACAATCTCCATCACACACACACTCTCCCTCACACACACACTCTCCCTCACACACACAGACAGAGACACACACACTCTCTCCCTCACACACACACTCTACCTCACACACACACACTCCCTCACACACTCTCCCTCACACACACACTCTCCCTCACACACACACTCTCCCTCACACACACACTCTGCCTCACACACACAGACTGAGAGACACACACACTCTCCCTCGCGCGCACTCTCTCACACTCCCTCACACACACACACACTCCCTCACACACACACACTCCCTCACACACACTCTCTCCCTCACACACACACTCTCCCTCACACACACACTCTCCCTCACACACACACTCTCCCTCACACACACAGACAGAGAGACACACACACTCTCCCTCGCGCGCACTCTCTCCCTCGCGCGCACTCTCTCCCTCGCGCGCACTCTCTCCCTCGCGCGCACTAGCTCCCTCGCGCGCACTCCCTCCCTCGCGCGCACTCCCTCCCTCGCGCGCACTCCCTCCCTCGCGCGCACTATCTCCTTCGCGCGCACTCTCTATCTCGCGCGCACTCTCTCCCTCGCGCGCACTCTCTCCCTCGCGCGTGCTCTCCCTCACGCGAACTATCCCTCACACACACACACTCCATCACACACACACTCTCCCTCACACACATACACTCCCTCACACACACACACTCTCCCTCACACACACACTCTCCCTCACACACACACACTATCCCTCACACACACTCTCCCTCACACACGCTCTCCCTCACACACACACTCTCCCTCACACACACACTCTCCCTCACACACCCACTCTCCCTCACACACACAGACAGAGACACACACACAATCTCCCTCACACACACACACTCCCTCACACACACACACTCTCCCTCACACACACACTCTCCCTCACACACACACTCTCCCTCACACACACACTCTCCCTCACACACACAGACAGAGACACACACACAATCTCCCTCACACACACACACTCCCTCACACACACACACTCTCCCTCACACACACACACTCCCTCACACACACACACTCCCTCACACACACACTCTCCCTCACACACACAGACAGAGACACACACACTCTCCCTCACACACACTCTCTCCCTCACACACACACTCTCCCTCACACACACACTCTCCCTCACACACACACTCTCCCTCACACACACACTCTCCCTCACACACACAGACAGAGGCACGCGCACTCTCTCCCTCGCGCGCACTCTCTCCCTCGCGCGCACTCTCTCCCTCGCGCGCACTCTCTCCCTCGCGCGCACTCTCTCCCTCGCGCGCACTCTCTCCCTCGCGCGCACTCTCTCCCTCGCGCGCACTCTCTCCCTCGCGCGCACTCCCTCCCTCGCGCGCACTCCCTCCCTCGCGCGCACTCCCTCCCTCGCGCGCACTCCCTCCCTCGCGCGCACTCCCTCCCTCGCGCGCACTCCCTCCCTCGCGCGCACTCTCTCCCTCGCGCGCACTCTCTCCCTCGCGCGCACTCTCTCCCTCGCGCGCACTCTCTCCCTCGCGCGCACTCTCTCCCTCACACACACACTCTCCCTCACACACACACTCTCCCTCACACACAAAGACAGAGACACCCACACACTCTCCCTCACACACACACTCTCCCTCACACACACACTCTCCCTCACACACACACTCTCCCTCACACACAAAGACAGAGACACCCACACGCTCTCCCTCACACACACACACTCCCTCACACACACACACTCCCTCACACACACACACACTCTCCCTCACACACACACTCTCCCTCACACACACACTCCCTCACACACACACACTCCCTCATACACACACACTCCCTCACACACACACACTCCCTCACACACACACACTCTCCCTCACACACACACTCTCCCTCACACACACAGACAGAGACACACACAAACTCTCCCTCGCGCTCACACTCTCCCTCGCGCGCACACTCTCCCTCGCGCGCACACTCTCCCTCGCGCGCACACTCTCCCTCGCGCGCACACTCTCCCTCGCGCGCACTCTCTCCCTCGCGCGCACTCTCTCCCTCGCGCGCACTCTCTCCCTCGCGCGCACTCTCTCCCTCGCGCGCACTCTCTCCCTCGCGCGCACTCTCTCCCTCGCGCGCACTCTCTCCCTCGCGCGCACTCTCTCCCTCGCGCGCACTCTCTCCCTCGCGCGCACTCTCTCCCTCGCGCGCACACTCTCCCTCGCGCGCACACTCTCCCTCACGCGCACACTCTCCCTCACACACACTCTCCCTCACACACAAACTCTCCCTCACTCACACACTCTCCCTCACACACACACTCTCCCTCACACACACACTCTCCCTCACACACACTCTCCCTCACACACAAACTCTCCCTCACTCACACACTCTCCCTCACACACACACTCTCCCTCACACACACACTCTCCCTCACACACACACTCTCCCTCACACACACACTCCCTCACACACACACTCTCCCTCACACTCTCCCTCACACACAAAGACAGAGACACACACACACACTCCCTCACACACACACTCTCCCTCACACACACACTCTCCCTCACACACACACTCTCCCTCACACACACAGACAGAGACACACACAATCTCTCCCTCGCGTGCACACTCTTCCTCGCGCGCACACTCTCCCTCGCGCGCACACTCTCCCTCGCGCGCACACTCTCCCTCGCGCGCACTCTCTCCCTCGCGCGCACTCTCCCCCTCGCGCGCACGCTCTCCCTCGCGCGCACTCTCTCCCTCACACACACACTCTCCCTCACACACAAAGACAGAGACACACACACACTCACCCTCACACACACAGACAGAGACGCGCGCACACTCTCCCTCGCGCGCACACTCTCCCTCGCGCGCACTCTCTCCCTCGCGCGCACTCTCTCCCTCGCGCGCACTCTCTCCCTCGCGCGCATTCTCTCCCTCGCGCGCACTCTCTCCCTCGCGCGCACTCTCTCCCTCGCGCGCACACTCTCCCTCGCGTGCACTCTCTCCCTCACACGCACACTCTCCCTCACACATACAGACAGAGACACACACAGACAGAGACACACACACACATTCTCCCTCACACACACACTCTCCCTCACACACACACAGACAGAGACACACACAGACAGAGACACACACACACATTCTCCCTCACACACACACTCTCCCTCACTCACACACTCTCCCTCACTCACACACTCTCCCTCACACACACAGACAGAGACACACACACACTCTCCCTCACTCACACACTCTCCCTCACTCACACACTCTCCCTCAACCACAAACTCTCCCTCACACACACAGACAGAGACATACACACTCTCCCTAGCGCGCGCACTCTCCCTCGCGCGCACTCTCTCCCTCGCGCGCACTCTCTCCCTCGCGCGCACTCTCTCCCTCGCGCGCACTCTCTCCCTCGCGCGCACTCTCTCCCTCGCGCGCACTCTCTCCCTCGCGCGCACTCTCTCCCTCGCGCGCACTCTCTCCCTCGCGCGCACTCTCCCCCTCGCGCGCACTCTCTCCCTCGCGCGCACGCTCTCCCTCGCGCGCACTCTCTCCCTCGCGCGCACACTCTCCCTCGCGTGCACTCTCTCCCTCACACGCACACTCTCCCTCACACATACAGACAGAGACACACACACACTCTCCCTCACACACACACAGACAGAGACACACACAGACAGAGACACACACACACATTCTCCCTCACACACACACTCTCCCTCACACACACACACAGACAGAGACATACACACTCTCCCTAGCGCGCGCACTCTCCCTCGCGTGCACTCTCTCCCTCACACGCACACTCTCCCTCACACATACAGACAGAGACACACACACACTCTCCCTCACACACACACAGACAGAGACACACACAGACAGAGACACACACACACATTCTCCCTCACACACACACTCTCCCTCACACACACACACAGACAGAGACATACACACTCTCCCTAGCGCGCGCACTCTCCCTCGCGCGCACTCTCTCCCTCGCGCGCACTCTCTCCCTCGCGCGCACTCTCTCCCTCGCGCGCACTCTCTCCCTCGCGCGCACTCTCTCCCTCGCGCGCACTCTCTCCCTCGCGCGCACTCTCTCCCTCGCGCGCACTCTCTCCCTCGCGCGCACTCTCTCCCTCGCGCGCACTCGCTCCCTCGCGCGCACTCTCTCCCTCGCGCGCACTCTCTCCCTCGCGCGCACTCTCTCCCTCGCGCGCACTCTCTCCCTCTCGCGCACACTCTCCCTCACTCGCACACTCTCCCTCACACTCTCCCTCACACACACTCTCCCTCACACACACACTCTCCCTCACAAACACACTCTCCCTCACACACACACTCTCCCTCACACACACACTCTCCCTCACACACACACTCCCTCACACACACTCTTCCTCACACACACACTCTCCCTCACACACACACTCTCCCTCACACACACACTCTCCCTCACACACACACTCTCCCTCACACACACAGACAGAGACACACAAAAACTCTCCCTCGCGCGCACACTCTCCCTCGCGCGCACACTCTCCCTCGCGCGCACACTCTCCCTCGCGCGCACACTCTCCCTCGCGCGCACACTCTCCCTCGCGCGCACACTCTCCCTCGCGCGCACACTCTCCCTCGCGCGCACACTCTCCCTCGCGCGCACACTCTCCCTCGCGCGCACACTCTCCCTCGCGCGCACACTCTCCCTCGCGCGCACTCTCTCCCTCGCGCGCACTCTCTCCCTCGCGCGCACTCTCTCCCTCGCGCGCACTCTCTCCCTCGCGCGCACTCTCTCCCTCGCGCGCACTCTCTCCCTCGCGCGCACGCTCTCCCTCGCGCGCACTCTCTCCCTCACGCACACACTCTCCCTCACAAACACACTCTCCCTCACACACACACTCTCCCTCACACACACACTCTCCCTCACACACACACTCTCCCTCACAAACACACTCTCCCTCACACACACACACTCCCTCACACACACACTCTCCCTCACACACACCCTCCCTCGCGCGCACTCTCTCCCTCGCGCGCACTCTCTCCCTCGGGCGCACACCCTCCCTCGCGCGCACACCCTCCCTCGCGCGCACACCCTCCCTCGCGCGCACACTCTCCCTCGCGCGCACACTCTCCCTCGCGCGCACACTCTCCCTCGTGCGCACACTCTCCCTCGCGCGCACTCTCTCCCTCACACACACTCTCCCTCACACACACAGACAGAGACACACACAAACTCTCCCTCACACACACACAGACAGAGACACACACACACTCTCCCTCACACACACACTCTCCCTCTCACACACAGACAGAGACACACACACACTCTCCCTCACACGCACACTCTCCCTCGCGCGCACTCTCTCCCTCGCGCGCACTCTCTCCCTCGCGCGCACTCTCTCCCTCGCGCGCACTCTCTCCCTCGCGCGCACTCTCTCCCTCGCGCGCACTCTCTCCCTCGCGCGCACTCTCTCCCTCGCGCGCACTCTCTCCCTCGCGCGCACTCTCTCCCTCGCGCGCACTCTCTCCCTCGCGCGCACTCTCTCCCTCGCGCGCACTCTCTCCCTCGCGCGCACTCTCTCCCTCTCGCGCACTCTCTCCCTCGCGCGCACTCTCTCCCACACACACACACTCTCCCACACACACACACTCTCCCTCACACACACACTTCCTCACACACACAATCTCCATCACACACACACTCTCCCTCACACACACACTCTCCCTCACACACACAGACAGAGACACACACACTCTCTCCCTCACACACACACTCTACCTCACACACACACACTCCCTCACACACTCTCCCTCACACACACACTCTCCCTCACACACACACTCTCCCTCACACACACACTCTGCCTCACACACACAGACTGAGAGACACACACACTCTCCCTCGCGCGCACTCTCTCACACTCCCTCACACACACACACACTCCCTCACACACACACACTCCCTCACACACACTCTCTCCCTCACACACACACTCTCCCTCACACACACACTCTCCCTCACACACACACTCTCCCTCACACACACAGACAGAGAGACACACACACTCTCCCTCGCGCGCACTCTCTCCCTCGCGCGCACTCTCTCCCTCGCGCGCACTCTCTCCCTCGCGCGCACTAGCTCCCTCGCGCGCACTCCCTCCCTCGCGCGCACTCCCTCCCTCGCGCGCACTCCCTCCCTCGCGCGCACTCCCTCCCTCGCGCGCACTCTCTCCCTCGCGCGCACTATCTCCTTCGCGCGCACTCTCTATCTCGCGCGCACTCTCTCCCTCGCGCGCACTCTCTCCCTCGCGCGTGCTCTCCCTCACGCGAACTATCCCTCACACACACACACTCCATCACACACACACTCTCCCTCACACACATACACTCCCTCACACACACACACTCTCCCTCACACACACACTCTCCCTCACACACACACACTATCCCTCACACACACTCTCCCTCACACACGCTCTCCCTCACACACACACTCTCCCTCACACACACACTCTCCCTCACACACCCACTCTCCCTCACACACACAGACAGAGACACACACACAATCTCCCTCACACACACACACTCCCTCACACACACACACTCTCCCTCACACACACACTCTCCCTCACACACACACTCTCCCTCACACACACACTCTCCCTCACACACACAGACAGAGACACACACACAATCTCCCTCACACACACACACTCCCTCACACACACACACTCTCCCTCACACACACACACTCCCTCACACACACACACTCCCTCACACACACACTCTCCCTCACACACACAGACAGAGACACACACACTCTCCCTCACACACACTCTCTCCCTCACACACACACTCTCCCTCACACACACACTCTCCCTCACACACACACTCTCCCTCACACACACACTCTCCCTCACACACACAGACAGAGGCACGCGCACTCTCTCCCTCGCGCGCACTCTCTCCCTCGCGCGCACTCTCTCCCTCGCGCGCACTCTCTCCCTCGCGCGCACTCTCTCCCTCGCGCGCACTCTCTCCCTCGCGCGCACTCTCTCCCTCGCGCGCACTCCCTCCCTCGCGCGCACTCCCTCCCTCGCGCGCACTCCCTCCCTCGCGCGCACTCCCTCCCTCGCGCGCACTCCCTCCCTCGCGCGCACTCCCTCCCTCGCGCGCACTCTCTCCCTCGCGCGCACTCTCTCCCTCGCGCGCACTCTCTCCCTCGCGCGCACTCTCTCCCTCGCGCGCACTCTCTCCCTCGCGCGCACTCTCTCCCTCACGCGCACGCTCTCCCACACACACACACGCTCTCTCACACACACACACTCCCTCACACACACACACAGACTCTCCCTCACACACACACTCTCCCTCACACACACACTCTCCCTCACACACACACTCCCTCACACACACACACTCCCTCACACACACACACTCCCTCATACACACACACTCCCTCACACACACACACTCCCTCACACACACACACTCCCTCACACACACACACTCCCTCCCTCACACACACACTCTCCCTCACACACACACTCTCCCTCACACGCACACTCTCCCACACACACACACTCTCCCACACACACACACTCTCCCTCACACACACACACTCCCTCCCTCACACACACACTCTCCCTCACACACACACTCTCCCTCACACACACACTCTCCCTCACACACACACTCTCCCTCACACACACAGACAGAGACACACACAAACTCTCCCTCGCGCTCACACTCTCGCTCGCGCGCACACTCTCCCTCCCGCGCACTCTCTCCCTCGCGCGCACTCTCTCCCTCGCGCGCACTCTCTCCCTCGCGCGCACTCTCTCCCTCGCGCGCACTCTCTCCCTCGCGCGCACTCTCTCCCTCGCGCGCACTCTCTCCCTCGCGCGCACTCTCTCCCTCGCGCGCACTCTCTCCCTCGCGCGCACACTCTCCCTCGCGCGCACACTCTCCCTCGCGCGCACACTCTCCCTCGCGCGCACTCTCTCCCTCGCGCGCACTCTCTCCCTCGCGCGCACACTCTCCCTCGCGCGCACTCTCTCCCTCACACGCACACTCTCCCACACACACACGCTCTCCCTCACACACACTCACTCCCTCACACACACACACTCCCTCACACACACACACACACACTCTCCCTCACACACACACTCTCCCTCACACACACACTCTCCATCACACACACACACTTCCTCACACACACACTCTCCCTCACACACACACTCTCCCTCACACACGCTCTCCCTCACACACACACTCTCCATCACACACACACTCTCCCTCACACACACACTCTCCCTCACACACGCTCTCCCTCACACACACACTCTGCCTCACACACACACTCTCCCTCACACACGCTCTCCCTCACACACACACTCTCCCTCACACACACACTCTCCCTCACACACACACACTTCCTCACACACACACTCTCCCTCACACACACACTCTCCCTCACACACACACTCTCCCTCACACACACACACTTCCTCACACACACACTCTCCATCACACACACACTCTCCCTCACACACGCTCTCCCTCACACACACACTCTCCCTCACACACACACTCTCCCTCACACACACACACTTCCTCACACACACACTCTCCCTCACACACACACTCTCCCTCACACACGCTCTCCCTCACACACACACTCTCCATCACACACACACTTCCTCACACACACAATCTCCATCACACACACACTCTCCCTCACACACACACTCTCCCTCACACACACAGACAGAGACACACACACTCTCTCCCTCACACACACACTCTACCTCACACACACACACTCCCTCACACACTCTCCCTCACACACACACTCTCCCTCACACACACACTCTCCCTCACACACACACTCTGCCTCACACACACAGACTGAGAGACACACACACTCTCCCTCGCGCGCACTCTCTCACACTCCCTCACACACACACACACTCCCTCACACACACACACTCCCTCACACACACTCTCTCCCTCACACACACACTCTCCCTCACACACACACTCTCCCTCACACACACACTCTCCCTCACACACACAGACAGAGAGACACACACACTCTCCCTCGCGCGCACTCTCTCCCTCGCGCGCACTCTCTCCCTCGCGCGCACTCTCTCCCTCGCGCGCACTAGCTCCCTCGCGCGCACTCCCTCCCTCGCGCGCACTCCCTCCCTCGCGCGCACTCCCTCCCTCGCGCGCACTCCCTCCCTCGCGCGCACTCTCTCCCTCGCGCGCACTATCTCCTTCGCGCGCACTCTCTATCTCGCGCGCACTCTCTCCCTCGCGCGCACTCTCTCCCTCGCGCGTGCTCTCCCTCACGCGAACTATCCCTCACACACACACACTCCATCACACACACACTCTCCCTCACACACATACACTCCCTCACACACACACACTCTCCCTCACACACACACTCTCCCTCACACACACACACTATCCCTCACACACACTCTCCCTCACACACGCTCTCCCTCACACACACACTCTCCCTCACACACACACTCTCCCTCACACACCCACTCTCCCTCACACACACAGACAGAGACACACACACAATCTCCCTCACACACACTCCCTCACACACACACACTCTCCCTCACACACACACTCTCCCTCACACACACACTCTCCCTCACACACACACTCTCCCTCACACACACAGACAGAGACACACACACAATCTCCCTCACACACACACACTCCCTCACACACACACACTCTCCCTCACACACACACACTCCCTCACACACACACACTCCCTCACACACACACTCTCCCTCACACACACAGACAGAGACACACACACTCTCCCTCACACACACTCTCTCCCTCACACACACACTCTCCCTCACACACACACTCTCCCTCACACACACACTCTCCCTCACACACACACTCTCCCTCACACACACAGACAGAGGCACGCGCACTCTCTCCCTCGCGCGCACTCTCTCCCTCGCGCGCACTCTCTCCCTCGCGCGCACTCTCTCCCTCGCGCGCACTCTCTCCCTCGCGCGCACTCTCTCCCTCGCGCGCACTCCCTCCCTCGCGCGCACTCCCTCCCTCGCGCGCACTCCCTCCCTCGCGCGCACTCCCTCCCTCGCGCGCACTCCCTCCCTCGCGCGCACTCCCTCCCTCGCGCGCACTCCCTCCCTCGCGCGCACTCTCTCCCTCGCGCGCACTCTCTCCCTCGCGCGCACTCTCTCCCTCGCGCGCACTCTCTCCCTCGCGCGCACTCTCTCCCTCGCGCGCACTCTCTCCCTCACGCGCACGCTCTCCCACACACACACACACTCCCTCACACACACACACAGACTCTCCCTCACACACACACTCTCCCTC
>NW_027253702.1:0-13162 GCF_044704955.1 Pristiophorus japonicus
AGACACTGACAGAGATGAGAGAGAGAGAGAGCACTGACAGAGAGAGAGAGAGACACTGACAGAGAGAGCGAGAGAGACACTGACAGAGAGAGAGAGAGAGAGAGACACTGACAGAGAGAGAGAGAGACACTGACAGAGAGAGAGAGACACTGACAGAGAGAGAAGAGAGAGAGACACTGACAGAGAGAGAGAGAGAGACACTGACAGAGAGAGAGAGAGAGAGAGAGAGGCACAGACAGAGAGAGAGAGAGACACTGACAGAGAGAGATAGAGAGAGAGACACTGACAGAGAGAGAGAGATACAATGACAGAGAGAGAGAGAGAGAGAGAGACTGACAGAGAGAGAGAGAGAGATACTGACAGAGAGAGAGAGAGAGAGACACTGACAGAGAGAGAGAGAGAGACACTGACAGAGAGAGAGAGAGAGAGAGACACTGACAGAGAGAGAGAGAGAGACATTGACAGAGAGAGAGAGAGAGACACTGACAGAGAGAGAGAGAGAGAGACACATAGAAGAGAGAGAGACACTGATAGAGAGAGAGAGAGACACTGACAGAGAGATAGAGAGACACTGACAGAGAGAGAGAAGAGAGACACTGACAGAGAGAGAGAGAGAGAGACATTGACAGAGAGAGAGAGAGAGACACTGACAGAGAGAGAGAGAAGAGAGAGAGACACTGACAGAGAGAGGGAGAGAGAGACACTGACAGAGAGAGAGAGACACTGACAGAGAGAGAGAGATAGAGAGACACTGACAGAGAGAGAGAGACACTGATAGAGAGAGAGAGAGACACTGACAGAGAGAGAGAGAGAGAGACACTGACAGAGAGAGAGAGAGAGAGAGACACTGACAGAGAGAGAGAGAGAGACACTGACAGAGAGAGAGAGAGACACTGACAGAGAGAGAGAGAGAGAGAGACACTGACAGAGAGAGAGAGAGACACTGACAGAGAGAGAGAGAGACTGACAGAGAGAGACAGAGAGACACTGACAGAGAGAGAGAGAGAGATACTGACAGAGAGAGAGAGAGACTGACAGAGAGAGATACAGAGAGACACTGACAGAGAGAGAGAGAGAGAGAGACATTGACAGAGAGAGAGAGAGAGAGAGAGACACTGACAGAGAGAGAGAGAGAGACTGACAGAGAGAGAGAGAGACTGACAGAGAGAGAGACAGAGAGACACTGACAGAGAGAGAGAGAGAGAGAGACATTGACAGAGAGAGAGAGAGAGATACTGACAGAGAGAGAGAGAGACTGACAGAGAGAGAGAGAGAGACACTGACAGAGAGAGAGAGAGACACTGACAGAGAGAGAGAGAGAGACACTGACAGAGAGAGAGAGAGACTGACAGAGAGAGAGAGAGAGATACTGACAGAGAGAGAGAGAGACTGACAGAGAGAGAGTGAGAGACACTGACAGAGAGAGAGAGAGAGACACTGACAGAGAGAGAGAGAGAGACACTGACAGAGAGAGAGAGAGAGAGACTGACAGAGAGAGAGAGAGACTGACAGAGAGAGAGACAGAGAGACACTGACAGAGAGAGAGAGACACTGACAGAAAGAGAGAGAGAGAGAGACATTGACAGAGAGACAGAGAGAGATACTGACAGAGAGAGAGAGAGACTGACAGAGAGAGAGAGAGAGACACTGACAGAGAGAGAGAGAGAGAGAGACATTGACAGAGAGAGAGAGACACTGACAGAGAGAGAGAGATAGAGAGACACTGACAGAGAGAGGGAGAGAGAGACACTGATAGAGAGAGAGAGAGAGACACTGACAGAGAGAGAGAGAGAGAGACACTGACAGAGAGAGAGAGAGAGAGACTGACAGAGAGAGAGAGAGAGACACTGATAGAGAGAGGGAGAGAGAGACACTAATAGAGAGAGAGAGAGAGACACTGACAGAGAGAGAGAGAGAGAGACACTGACAGAGAGAGGGAGAGAGAGACACTGATAGAGAGAGAGAGAGAGAGACACTGACAGAGAGAGGAGAGAGATACACTGATAGAGAGAGAGAGAGAGACACTGACAGAGAGAGAGAGACACTGACAGAGAGAGAGAGAGACTGACAGAGAGAGAGAGAGACACTGATAGAGAGAGGGAGAGTGAGACACTGATAGAGAGAGAGGAGAGACACTGACAGAGAGAGAGAGAGAGAGACACTGACAGAGAGAGGGAGAGAGAGACACTGATAGAGAGAGAGAGAGACACACTGACAGAGAGAGAGAGAGAGAGACACTGACAGAGAGAGAGAGAGAGAGAGAGGCACTGACAGAGAGAGAGAGACACTGACAGAGAGAGAGAGAGAGACACTGACAGAGAGAGAGAGAGAGAGAGAGACACTGACAGAGAGAGAGAGAGAGACACTGATAGAGAGAGAGAGACACTGACAGAGAGCGAGAGAGGAGAGACACTGACAGAGAGAGAGAGAGAGACACTGACAGAGAGAGAGAGAGAGAGAGAGGCACAAACAGAGAGAGAGAGACACTGACAGAGAGAGATAGAGAAAGAGACACTGACAGAGAGAGAGAGAGAGAGACACTGACAGAGAGAGAGAGAGAGAGAGATACTGACAGAGAGAGAGAGAGAGAGACACTGACAGAGAGAGAGAGAGAGACACTGACAGAGAGAGAGAGAGAGAGACACTGACAGAGAGAGAGAGAGAGACATTGACAGAGAGAGAGAGAGAGAGAGACACTGACAGAGAGAGAGAGAGAGAGAGAGACACTGATAGAGAGAGAGAGAGACACTGATAGAGAGAGAGAGAGACACTGACAGAGAGATAGAGAGACACTGACAGAGAGAGAGAGAGAGAGACACTGACAGAGAGAGAGAGAGAGAGACATTGACAGAGAGAGAGAGAGAGAGACACTGACAGAGAGAGAGAGAGAGAGAGAGAGACACTGACAGAGAGAAGGAGAGAGAGACACTGACAGAGAGAGAGAGACACTGACAGAGAGAGAGAGATAGAGTGACACTGACAGAGAGAGGGAGAGAGACACTGATAGAGAGAGAGAGAGACACTGACAGAGAGAGAGAGAGAGAGACACTGACAGAGAGAAAGAGAGAGAGACTGACAGAGAGAGAGAGAGAGACACTGATAGAGAGAGGGAGAGAGAGACACTAATAGAGAGAGAGAGAGAGACACTGACAGAGAGAGAGAGAGAGACACTGACAGAGAGAGAGAGAGAGAGAGAGACCTGACAGAGAGAGAGAGAGAGACTGACAGAGAGAGAGAGAGACTGACAGAGAGAGAGACAGAGAGACACTGACAGAGAGAGAGAGAGAGACATTGACAGAGAGAGAGAGAGAGACATTGACAGAGAGAGAGAGAGAGATACTGACAGAGAGAGAGAGACTGACAGAGAGAGAGAGAGAGACACTGACAGAGAGAGAGAGAGACACTGACAGAGAGAGAGAGAGACTGACAGAGAGAGAGAGAGAGAGACTGACAGAGTGAGAGAGAGAGACACTGACAGAGAGAGAGAGAGAGACTGACAGAGAGAGAGTGAGAGACACTGACAGAGAGAGAGAGAGACACTGACAGAGAGAGAGAGAGAGACACTGACAGAGAGAGAGAGAGAGACTGACAGAGAGAGAGAGAGACTGACAGAGAGAGAGACAGAGAGACACTGACAGAGAGAGAGAGACACTGACAGAGAGAGAGAGAGAGAGACATTGACAGAGAGACAGAGAGAGATACTGACAGAGAGAGAGAGAGAGAACAGAGAGAGAGAGAGAGAGACACTGACAGAGAGAGAGAGAGAGAAGAAACATTGACAGAGAGAGAGAGAGAGATACTGACAGAGAGAGAGAGACATTGACAGAGAGAGAGAGAGACACTGACAGAGAGAGAGAGAGACACTGACAGAGAGAGAGAGATAGAGAGACACTGACAGAGAGAGGGAGAGAGAGACACTGATAGAGAGAGAGAGAGACACTGACAGAGAGAGAGAGAGAGAGAGACACTGACAGAGAGAGAGAGAGAGAGACTGACAGAGAGAGAGAGAGAGACACTGATAGAGAGAAGAGAGAGAGAGAGACGACACTGACAGAGAGAGGGAGAGAGAGACACTGATAGAGAGAGAGAGAGAGACACTGACAGAGAGAGAGAGAGAGAGACACTGACAGAGAGAGAGAGAGACTGACAGAGAGAGAGAGAGAGACACTGATAGAGAGAGGGAGAGTGAGACACTGATAGAGAGAGAGAGAGAGACACTGACAGAGAGAGAGAGAGAGAGAGACACTGACAGAGAGAGGGAGAGAGAGACACTGATAGAGAGAGAGAGAGACACTGACAGAGAGAGAGAGAGAGACACTGACAGAGAGAGAGAGAGAGAGAGGCACTGACAGAGAGAGAGAGACACTGACAGAGAGAGAGAGAGAGACACTGACAGAGAGAGAGAGAGAGAGAGACACTGACAGAGAGAGAGAGAGAGACACTGACAGAGAGAGAGAGACACTGACAGAGAGAGAGAGAGAGAGAGACACTGACACAGAGAGAGAGAGACACTGACAGAGAGAGAGAGAGAGAGGCACAGACAGAGAGAGAGAGAGACACTGACAGAGAGAGATAGAGAGAGAGAGACACTGACAGAGAGAGACAGATACAATGACTGAGAGAGAGAGAGAGAGAGAGACTGACAGAGAGAGAGAGAGAGATACTGACAGAGAGAGAGAGAGAGAGACACTGACAGAGAGAGAGAGAGAGACACTGACAGAGAGAGAGAGAGAGACACTGACAGAGAGAGAGAGAGAGAGAGAGAGACACTGACAGAGAGAGAGAGAGAGAGAGAGAGACACTGATAGAGAGAGAGAGAGACACTGATAGAGAGAGAGACACTGACAGAGAGATAGAGAGACACTGACAGAGAGAGAGAGAGAGAGACACTGACAGAGAGAGAGAGAGAGAGAGACATTGACAGAGAGAGAGAGAGAGACACTGACAGAGAGAGAGAGAGAGAGAGACACTGACAGAGAGAGGGAGAGAGAGACACTGACAGAGAGAGAGAGACACTGACAGAGAGAGAGAGATAGAGAGACACTGACAGAGAGAGGGAGAGAGAGACACTGATAGAGAGAGAGAGAGACACTGACAGAGAGAGAGAGAGAGAGAGACACTGACAGAGAGAGAGAGAGAGAGACTGACAGAGAGAGAGAGAGAGACACTGATAGAGAGAGGGAGATAGAGACACTAATAGAGAGAGAGAGAGACACTGACAGAGAGAGAGAGAGAGAGACACTGACAGAGAGAGAGAGAGAGACACTGACAGAGAGAGAGAGAGAGAGAGAGAGACACTGACAGAGAGAGAGAGAGAGAGAGACACTGACAGAGAGAGAGAGAGAGACACTGACAGAGAGAGAGAGAGACACTGACAGAGAGAGAGAGAGAGACATTGACAGAGAGACAGAGAGAGATACTGACAGAGAGAGAGAGAGACTGACAGAGAGAGAGAGAGACACTGACAGAGAGAGAGAGAGAGAGAGAGACATTGACAGAGAGAGAGAGAGAGATACTGACAGAGAGAGAGAGAGAGACTGACAGAGAGAGAGAGAGAGACACTGACAGAGAGAGAGAGAGAGAGAGAGACATTGACAGAGAGAGAGAGAGAGATACTGACAGAGAGAGAGAGAGAGACTGTCAGAGAGAGAGAGAGAGACTGACAGAGAGAGAGAGATAGAGAGACACTAACAGAGAGAGGGAGAGAGAGACACTGATAGAGAGAGAGAGAGACACTGACAGAGAGAGAGAGAGAGAGAGACACTGACAGAGAGAGAGAGAGAGAGACTGACAGAGAGAGAGAGAGAGACACTGATAGACAGAGAGAGAGAGAGAGACACTGACAGAGAGAGGGAGAGAGAGACACTGATAGAGAGAGAGAGAGAGACACTGACAGAGAGAGAGAGAGAGAGACACTGACAGAGAGAGAGAGAGACTGACAGAGAGAGAGAGAGAGACACTGATAGAGAGAGGGAGAGTGAGACACTGATAGAGAGAGAGAGAGAGACACTGACAGAGAGAGAGAGAGAGACACTGACAGAGAGAGAGAGAGACACTGACAGAGAGAGAGAGAGAGAGACAATGACAGAGAGAGAGAGAGAGAGAGGCACTGACAGAGAGAGAGAGAGACACTGACAGAGAGAGAGAGAGAGACACTGACAGAGAGAGAGAGAGAGAGAGACACTGACAGAGAGAGAGAGAGAGAGACTGACAGAGAGAGAGAGAGAGAGACACTGACAGAGAGAGAGAGAGAGAGAGAGACTGACAGAGAGAGAGAGAGAGAGGCACAGACAGAGAGAGAGAGAGACACTGACAGAGAGAGAGAGAGAGAGACACTGATAGAGAGAGAGAGAGACACTGATAGAGAGAGAGACACTGACAGAGAGATAGAGAGACACTGACAGAGAGAGAGAGAGAGAGAGAGAGACACTGACAGAGAGAGAGAGAGAGAGACACTGATAGAGAGAGAGAGAGACACTGATAGAGAGAGAGACACTGACAGAGAGATAGAGAGACACTGACAGAGAGAGAGAGAGAGACACTGACAGAGAGAGAGAGAGAGAGACATTGACAGAGAGAGAGAGAGACACTGACAGAGAGAGAGAGAGAGAGAGACTGACAGAGAGAGGGAGAGAGAAACACTGACAGAGAGAGAGAGACACTGACAGAGAGAGAGAGATAGAGAGACACTGACAGAGAGAGGGAGAGAGAGACACTGATAGAGAGAGAGAGAGACACTGACAGAGAGAGAGAGAGAGAGACACTGACAGAGAGAGAGAGAGAGAGACTGACAGAGAGAGAGAGAGAGACACTGATAGAGAGAGGGAGAGAGAGACACTAATAGAGAGAGAGAGAGACACTGACAGAGAGAGAGAGAGAGACACTGACAGAGAGAGAGAGAGAGACACTGACAGAGAGAGAGAGAGAGAGAGAGAGAGAGAGAGAGAGACACTGACAGAGAGAGAGAGAGAGAGAGACACTGACAGAGAGAGAGAGAGAGACACTGACAGAGAGAGAGAGAGACACTGACAGAGAGAGAGAGAGAGAGAGAGAGACACTGACAGAGAGAGAGAGAGAGACTGACAGAGAGAGAGAGACTGACAGAGAGAGAGACAGAGAGACACTGACAGAGAGAGAGAGAGAGAGATACTGACAGAGAGAGAGACTGACAGAGAGAGAGACAGAGAGACACTGACAGAGAGAGAGAGAGAGAGAGACATTGACAGAGAGAGAGAGAGAGAGACACTGACAGAGAGAGAGAGAGAGACTGACAGAGAGAGAGAGAGACTGACAGAGAGAGAGAGAGAGAGACACTGACAGAGAGAGAGAGAGAGAGAGACATTGACAGAGAGAGAGAGAGAGATACTGACAGAGAGAGAGAGAGACTGACAGAGAGAGAGAGAGAGACACTGACAGAGAGAGAGAGAGAGACTGACAGAGAGAGAGAGAGAGACACTGACAGAGAGAGAGAGAGAGACTGACAGAGAGAGAGAGAGAGATACTGACAGAGAGAGAGAGAGACTGACAGAGAGAGAGTGAGAGACACTGACAGAGAGAGAGAGAGACACTGACAGAGAGAGAGAGAGAGACACTGACAGAGAGAGAGAGAGAGACTGACAGAGAGAGAGAGAGACTGACAGAGAGAGAGACAGAGAGACACTGACAGAGAGAGAGAGACACTGACAGAGAGAGAGAGAGAGAGAGAGACATTGACAGAGAGAGAGAGAGAGATACTGACAGAGAGAGAGAGAGAGACTGACAGAGAGAAGAGAGAGACACTGACAGAGAGAGAGAGATAGAGAGACACTGACAGAGAGAGGGAGAGAGAGACACTGATAGAGAGAGAGAGAGACACTGACAGAAAGAGAGAGAGAGAGAGACACTGACAGAGAGAGAGAGAGAGAGACTGACAGAGAGAGAGAGAGAGACACTGATAGAGAGAGGGAGAGAGAGACACTAATAGAGAGAGAGAGAGAGACACTGACAGAGAGAGAGAGAGAGAGACACTGACAGAGAGAGGAGAGAGAGACACTGATAGGAGAGAGAGAGAGAGAGGACACTGACAGAGAGAGGAGAGAGAGACACTGATAGAGAGAGAGAGAGAGACACTGACAGAGAGAGAGAGAGAGAGACACTGACAGAGAGAGAGAGAGACTGACAGAGAGAGAGAGAGAGACACTGATAGAGAGAGCGAGAGTGAGACACTGATAGAGAGAGAGAGAGAGACACTGACAGAGAGAGAGAGAGAGAGACACTGACAGAGAGAGGGAGAGAGAGACACTGATAGAGAGAGAGAGAGAGACACTGACAGAGAGAGAGAGAGAGAGACACTGACAGAGAGAGAGAGAGAGAGAGGCACTGACAGAGAGAGAGAGAGACACTGACAGAGAGAGAGAGAGAGACACTGACAGAGAGAGAGAGAGAGAGAGACACTGACAGAGAGAGAGAGAGAGACACTGACAGAGAGAGAGAGACACTGACAGAGAGAGAAAGAGAGAGAGACACTGACAGAGAGAGAGAGAGAGACACTGACAGAGAGAGAGAGAGAGAGGCACAGACAGAGAGAGAGAGAGAGACACTGACAGAGAGAGATAGAGAGAGAGACACTGACAGAGAGAGAGAGATACAATGACAGAGAGAGAGAGAGAGAGAGACTGACAGAGAGAGAGAGAGAGAGAGATACTGACAGAGAGAGAGAGAGAGAGACACTGACAGAGAGAGAGAGAGAGACACTGACAGAGAGAGAGAGAGAGAGAGACACTGACAGAGAGAGAGAGAGAGACATTGACAGAGAGAGAGAGAGAGAGAGAGACACTGACAGAGAGAGAGAGAGAGAGAGACACTGATAGAGAGAGAGAGAGACACTGATAGAGAGAGAGAGAGACACTGACAGAGAGATAGAGAGACACTGACAGAGAGAGAGAGAGAGAGAGACACTGACAGAGAGAGAGAGAGAGACATTGACAGAGAGAGAGAGAGAGACACTGACAGAGAGAGAGAGAGAGAGAGAGAGAGACACTGACAGAGAGAGGAGAGAGAGACACTGACACAGAGAGAGAGACACTGACAGAGAGAGAGAGATAGAGAGACACTGACAGAGAGAGAGAGACACTGATAGAGAGAGAGAGAGACACTGACAGAGAGAGAGAGAGAGAGACACTGACAGAGAGAGAGAGAGAGAGAGACACTGACAGAGAGAGAGAGAGAGACACTGACAGAGAGAGAGAGAGACACTGACAGAGAGAGAGAGAGAGAGAGACACTGACAGAGAGAGAGAGAGACACTGACAGAGAGAGAGAGAGACTGACAGAGAGAGAGACAGAGAGACACTGACAGAGAGAGAGAGAGAGATACTGACAGAGAGAGAGAGAGACTGACAGAGAGAGAGACAGAGAGACACTGACAGAGAGAGAGAGAGAGAGAGAGACATTGACAGAGAGAGAGAGAGAGAGAGACACTGACAGAGAGAGAGAGAGAGACTGACAGAGAGAGAGAGAGACTGACAGAGAGAGAGACAGAGAGACACTGACAGAGAGAGAGAGAGAGAGACATTGACAGAGAGAGAGAGAAAGATACTGACAGAGAGAGAGAGAGACTGACAGAGAGAGAGAGAGAGACACTGACAGAGAGAGAGAGAGACACTGACAGAGAGAGAGAGAGAGACACTGACAGAGAGAGAGAGAGAGACTGACAGAGAGAGAGAGAGATACTGACAGAGAGAGAGTGAGACTGACAGAGAGAGAGTGAGAGACACTGACAGAGAGAGAGAGAGACACTGACAGAGAGAGAGAGAGAGACACTGACAGAGAGAGAGAGAGAGACTGACAGAGAGAGAGAGAGACTGACAGAGAGAGAGACAGAGAGACACTGACAGAGAGAGAGAGACACTGACAGAAAGAGAGAGAGAGAGAGAGACATTGACACAGAGAGAGAGAGATACTGACAGAGAGAGAGAGAGACACTGACAGAGAGAGAGAGAGAGACACTGACAGAGAGAGAGAGAGAGAGACTGACAGAGAGAGAGAGAGAGACACTGACAGAGAGAGAGAGAGAGAGAGAGACATTGACACAGAGAGAGAGAGATACTGACAGAGAGAGAGAGAGACACTGACAGAGAGAGAGAGAGAGACACTGACAGAGAGAGAGAGAGAGAGACTGACAGAGAGAGAGAGAGACTGACAGAGAGAAGAGGCAGAGAGACACTGACAGAGAGAGAGAGAGAGAGAGAGACATTGACACAGAGAGAGAGAGATACTGACAGAGAGAGAGAGAGACACTGACAGAGAGAGAGAGAGAGACACTGACAGAGAGAGAGAGAGAGAGACTGACAGAGAGAGAGAGAGACTGACAGAGAGAGAGGCAGAGAGACACTGACAGAGAGAGAGAGACACTGACAGAGAGAGAGAGAGACACTGACAGAGAGAGAGAGGAGACATTGACAGAGAGAGAGAGAGATACTGACAGAGAGAGAGAGAGACTGACAGAGAGAGAGAGAGAGACACTGACAGAGAGAGAGAGAGAGACACTGACAGAGAGAGAGAGAGAGAGAGACACTGACAGAGAGAGAGAGAGAGAGAGACACTGACAGAGAGAGAGAGAGACACTGACAGAGAGAGAGAGAGAGACTGACAGAGAGAGAGAGAGACTGACAGAGAGAGAGACAGATAGACACTGACAGAGAGAGAGAGACACTGACAGAGAGAGAGAGACACTGACAGAGAGAGAGAGAGAGAGAGACATTGACAGAGAGAGAGAGAGAGATACTGACAGAGAGAGAGACACACTGACAGAGAGAGAGAGAGAGAGAGACTGACAGAGAGAGAGAGAGACTGACAGAGAGAGAGACAGAGAGACACTGACAGAGAGAGAGAGACATTGACAGAGAGAGAGAGAGAGATACTGACAGAGAGAGAGAGAGACACTGACAGAGAGAGAGAGAGAGACACTGACAGAGAGAGAGAGAGACTGACAGAGAGAGAGAGACACTGACAGAGAGAGAGAGACACTGACAGAGAGAGAGAGAGAGAGAGACATTGACAGAGAGAGAGAGAGAGAGAGACACTGACAGAGAGAGAGAGAGACACTGACAGAGAGAGAGAGAGAGACTGACAGAGAGAGAGAGAGAGACTGACAGAGAGAGAGACAGAGAGACACTGACAGAGAGGGAGAGACATTGAAGAGAGAGAGAGAGAGACATTGACAGAGAGAGAGAGAGAGATACTGACAGAGAGAGAGACACACTGACAGAGAGAGAGAGAGATACTGACAGAGAGAGAGAGAGAGACACTGACAGAGAGCGAGAGACACTGACAGAGAGAGAGAGAGAGAGATACTGACAGAAAGAGAGAGACACTGACAGAGAGAGAGAGAGAGAGAGAGAGAGAGATACTGACAGAGAGAGAGAGAGAGACACTGACAGAGAGAGAGAGAGAGACACTGACAGAGAGAGAGAGAGAGAGACACTGACAGAGAGAGAGAGAGACACTGACAGAGAGAGAGAGAGAGACACTGACAGAGAGAGAGAGAGAGACACTGACAGAGAGAGAGAGAGAGAGACACTGACACACAGAGAGAGAGAGACACTGACAGAGAGAAAGAGAGAGACACTGACAGAAGAGAGAGAGACACTGACAGAGAGAGAGAGAGAGAGACACTGACAGAGAGAGAGAGAGAGAGACACTGACAGAGAGAGAGAAGGAAGAGAGAGAGACATTGACAGAGAGAGAGAGAGAGAGACACTGACAGAGAGAGAGAGAGCCACTGACAGAGAGAGAGAGAGACACTGACAGAGAGAGAGAGAGAGAGAGAGACATTGACAGAGAGAGAGAGAGAGACTGACAGAGAGAGAGATAGACTGACAGAGAGACAGAGAGACACTGACAGAGAGAGAGAGAGAGACACTGACAGAGAGAGAGAGAGAGAGACACTGACAGAGAGAGAGAGAGACTGACAGAGAGAGAGAGAGACACTGACAGATAGAGAGAGAGAGAGACACTGACAGAGAGAGAGAGAGAGAGAGAGAGAGACTGACAGAGAGAGAGAGAGAGACACTGACAGATAGAGAGAGAGAGAGACACTGACAGAGAGAGAGAGAGAGAGAGAGATACTGACAGAGAGAGAGAGAGAGAGAGATACTGACAGAGAGAGAGAGAGACACTGACAGAGAGAGAGAGAGAGAGACATTGACAGAGAGAGAGAGAGAGAGACATGACAGAGAGAGAGAGAGAGAGACACTGACAGAGAGAAAGAGAGAGAGACACTGACAGAGAGAGAGAGAGAGACACTGACAGAGAGAGAGAGAGAGACACTGACAGAGAGAGAGAGAGAGAGAGACACTGACAGAGAGAGAGAGAGAGACACTGACAGAGAGAGAGAGAGAGACACTGACAGAGAGAGAGAGAGAGAGACACTGACAGAGAGAGAGAGAGAGAGACATTGACAGAGAGAGAGAGAGAGACACTGACAGAGAGAGAGAGAGAGACATTGACAGAGAGAGAGAGAGAGAGAGAGACACTGACAGAGAGAGAGAGAGAGAGAGACACTGACAGAGAGAGAGAGAGAGATACTGACAGAGAGAGAGAGAACACTGACAGAGAGAGAGAGAGAGAGAGACACTGACAGAGAGAGAGAGAGAGAGAGATACTGAGAGAGAGAGAGAGAGAGAGAGAGGAGATTGATACTGACAGAGAGAGAGAGAGAGACACTGACAGAGAGAGAGAGAGAGAGAGAGACACTGACAGAGAGAGAGAGAGAGAGAGACACTGACAGAGAGAGAGAGAGAGATACTGACAGAGAGAGAGAGAGAGAGAGAGACACTGACAGAGAGAGAGAGAGAGAGAGACACTGACAGAGAGAGAGAGAGAGAGAGAGAGATACTGAGAGAGAGAGAGAGAGAGAGAGATTGATACTGACAGAGAGAGAGAGACACTGACAGAGAGAGAAAGAGAGAGAGATACTGACAGAGAGAGAGAGAGAGACACTGACAGAGAGAGAGAGACACTGACAGAGAGAGAGAGAGAGAGACACTGACAGAGAGAGAGAGAGAGAGAGACACTGACAGAGAGAGAGAGAGAGACAGGACAAGAGAGAGAGAGAGATACTGACAGAGAGAGAGAGAGAGATACTGACAGAGAGAGAGAAGAGAGAAACTGACAGAGAGAGA
>NW_027253703.1:0-13153 GCF_044704955.1 Pristiophorus japonicus
ATCCCACTGCCCCGCTCTCTCCCCATAGTTCTGTATCAATCTCCAAACTAATTCCACTGCCCCGCTCTCTCCCCATAGTCCTGTATCATTCCCCAAACTAATCCCACTGCCCCCCTCTCTCCCCATAGTCCTGTATCAATCCCCAAACTAATCCCACTGCCCCGCTCTCTCCCCATAGTCCTGTATCAATCTCCAAACTAATCTCACTGCCCCGCTCTCTCCCCATAGTCCTGTATCAATCTCCAAACTAATCCCACTGCCCCGCTCTCTCCCCATAGTCCTGTATCAATCTCCAAACAAATCCCACTGCCCCGCTCTCTCCCCTTAGCCTTGTATCAATCTCCAAACTAATCCCACTGCCCCGCTCTCTCCCCATAGTCCTGTATCAATCCCCAAACTAATCCCACTGTCCCACTCTCTCCCCATAGTCCTGTATCAATCTCCAAACTAATCCCACTGCCGCACTCTCTCCCCATAGCCCTGAATCAATCCCCAAACTAATCCCACTGCCCCGCTCTCTCCCCATAATCCTGTATCAATCCCCAAACTAATCCCACTGCCCCGCTCTCTCCCCATAATCCTGTATCAATCCCCAAACTAATCCCACTGCCCCGCTCTCTCCCCATAGTCCTGTATCAATCCCCAAACTAATCCCACTGCCCCGTTCTCTCCCCATAGTCCTGTATCAATCCCCAAACTAATCCCACTGCCCCACTCTCTCTCCATAGTCCTGTATCAATCCCCAAACTAATCCCACTGTCCCGCTCTCTCCCCATAGTCCTGTATCAATCGCAAACTAATCCCACTGTCCCGCTCTCTCCCCATAGTCCTGTATCAATCCCCAAACTAATCCCACTGCCCCGCTCACTCCCCATTGTCCTGTATCAATCTCCAAACTAATCCCACTGCCCCGCTCTCTCCTCATAGTCCTGTATCAATCCCCAAACTAATCCCACTGCCCCGCTCTCTTCCCATAGTCCTGTATCAATCCCCAAACTAATCCCACTGCCCCGCTCTCTCCCCATAGTCCTGTATCAATCCCCAAACTAATCCCACTGCCCCGCTCTCTCCCCATAGTCCTGTTTCAATCCCCAAACTAATCCCACTGCCCCACTCTCTCTCCATAGTCCTGTGTCAATCCCCAAACTAATCCCACTGCCCCGCTCTCTCTCCATAGTCCTGTATCAATCCCCAAACTAATCCCACTGCCCCCCTCTCTCCCCATAGTCCTGTATCAATCTCCAAACTAATCCCACTGCCCCGCTCTCTCCCCATAGTCCTGTATCAATCCCCAAACTAATCCCACTGTCCCACTCTCTCCCCATAGTCTTGTATCAATCTCCAAACTAATCCCATTGCCCCTCTCTCCCCATAGTCCTGTATCAATCTCCAAACAAATCACACTGCCCCGCTCTCTCCCCATAGTCCTGTATCAATCCCCAAACTAATCCCACTGCCCTGCTCTCTCCCCATAGTCCTGTATCAATCCCCAAACTAATCCCACTGCCCCGCTCTCTCCCCATAGTCCTGTATCAATCCCCAAACTACTCCCACTGCCCCGCTCTCTCCCCATAGTCCTGTATCAATCCCCAAACTAATCCCACTGCCCCACTCTCTCTCCATAGTCCTGTATCAATCCCCAAACTAATCCCACTGCCCCGCTCTCTCTCCATAGTCCTGTATCAATCCCCAAACTAATCCCACTGCCCCCCTCTCTCCCCATATTCCTGTATCAATCTCCAAACTAATCTCACTGCCCCGCTCTCTCCCCATAGTCCTGTATCAATCTCCAAACTAATCCCACTGCCCCGCTCTCTCTCCATAGTCCTGTATCAATCCCCAAACTAATCCCACTGCCCCCCTCTGTCCCCATAGTCCTGTATCAATCTCCAAACAAATCTCACTGCCCCACTCTCTCCCCTTAGCCTTGTATCAATCTCCAAACTAATCCCACTGCCCCCGCTCTCTCCCCATAGTCCTGTCTCAATCCCCAAACTAATCCCACTGTCCCACTCTCTCCCCATAGTCTTGTATCAATCTCCAAACTAATCCCACTGCCCCTCTCTCCCCATAGTCCTGTATCAATCTCCAAACTAATCCCACTGCCCCTCTCTCCCCATAGTCCTGTATCAATCCCCAAACTAATCCCACTGCCCCGCTCTCTCCCCATAGTCCTGTTTCAATCCCCAAACAAATCCCACTGCCCCGCTCTCTCCCTATAGTCCTGTATCAATCCCCAAACTAATCCCACTGCCCCGCTCTCTCCCCATAGTCCTGTATCAATCCCAAACTAACCCCACTGCCCCGCTCTCCCCATAGTCCTGTATCACTCCCCAAACTAATGCCACTGCCCCGCTCTCTCCCCATAGTCCTGTATCAATCCCCAAACTAATCCCACTGCCCTGCTCTCTCCCCATAGTCCTGTATCAATCTCCAAACTAATCCCACTGCCCCGCTCTCTCCCCATCGCCCTGTATCAAACTCCAAACTAATCCCACTGCCCCCCTCTCTCCCCATAGTCCTGTATCAATCCCCAAACTCTCTTTGACTCTCTCTGTATCACTCTCTCTCTCCCTATCTCTCTCTATCCCCCGAACTCTCTCTCTCTGACTCTCTCTGTCTCTCTCTCTCTCTCTGACTCTCTCTGTCTCTCTCACTCTCTGACTCTCTCCGTCTCTCTCTGTCTCGCTCTCTCTCTGACTCTCGCTGTCTCTCTCTCTCTGACTCTCTCTGTCTCTCTCTCACTCTCTTGTCACTCTCTATCTCTCTCTCTCTCCCTCTCTGTCTCTCTCTCTCTCACTCTCTCTCTGTGTCTCTATTTCTATGTCTCTTTCTCTGTCTCTCTCTCTCTGTCTCTCCCTCTCTGTCTTTGACTCTCTCTGTCTCTCTCTCTCTGACTCTCTCTGTCTCTCTCTCTGAATCTCTGACTCTCTCTGTCTCTCTCTCTCTCTCTATTTCTCTCACTCTCCATCTGACTATCTCTGTCTCTCTCTATCTCTGACTCTCTCTCTGACTCTCTCTTTCTCCCTCTCTGTCTCTCTCTCTCACTATCTCCCTCTCTCTGTCTCTCCCTCTCTCTCTTTGACTCTCTCTGTCTCTCTCTCTCTGACTCTCTCAGTCTCTCTCTCTCTCTCGCTGACTCTCTCCATCCATCTCTCTCTCTCTCTCTCTCTCTCTCTATCCCTCTCTCTGTCTCTCTCGCTCTCTCTCTGACTCTCTCTGTCTCTCTCTCTCTGACTCTCACCCTCTCTGTCGCTCTGTCTCTCTCTGTCTGTATGTCTGTTTCTTTCTCTGTATATCTCCCTCTCTCTCTCTCTCTGTCTCTCTGAAGCTCTCCCTGAACCACAGTGACAATGCACATACCGAACTTCAGTCATCCATTTTACATTTGTTAATGGTCGCCATTTGATGTTAACACTGGGAGATTGATTACAGAGACCGAGTACTCTCTAATTTAACGTTAGCTGCTTAAAAGTGTACCTGCCCTGGGAGGGTTTGATGTGACAGTGTAGAGGGAGCTTTACTCTGTATCTAACCCCCTGTACCTGCCCTGGGAGTGTTTGATGGGACAGTGTAGAGGGAGCTTTACTCTGTATCTAACCTCCTGTAACTGCCCTGGGAGTGTTTGATGGGACAGTGTAGAGGGAGCTTTAATCTGTATCTAACCCCCTGTACCTGCCCTGGGAGTGTTTGATGGGACAGTGTAGAGGGAGCTTTACTCTGTATCTAACCCCCTGTAACTGCCCTGGGAGTGTTTGATGGGACAGTGTCGAGGGAGCTTTACTCTGTATCTAACCCCCTGTACCTGCCCTGGGAGTGTTTGATGGGACAGTGTAGAGGGAGCTTTACTCTGTATCTAACCTCCTGTAAATGCCCTGGGAGTGTTTGATGGGACAGTGTAGAGGGAGCTTTAATCTGTATCTAACCCCCTGTACCTGCCCTGGGAGTGTTTGATGGGACAGTGTAGAGGGAGCTTTACTCTGTATCTAACCCCCTGTAACTGCCCTGGGAGTGTTTGATGGGACAGTGTAGAGGGAGCTTTACTCTGTATCTAACCCCCTGTACCTGCCCTGGGAGTGTTTGATGGGACAGTGTGGAGGGAGCTTTACTCTGTATCTAACCCGTGCTGTACCTGCCAATGGGAGTGTTTGATGGGACAGTGTAGAGGGAGCTTTACTCTGTATCTAACCCCCTGTACCTGCCCTGGGAGGGTTTGATGTGACAGTGTAGAGGGAGCTTTACTCTGTATCTAACCCCCTGTACCTGCCCTGGGAGTGTTTGATGGGACAGTGTAGAGGGAGCTTTACTCTGTATCTAACCTCCTGTAACTGCCCTGGGAGTGTTTGATGGGACAGTGTAGAGGGAGCTTTAATCTGTATCTAACCCCCTGTACCTGCCCTGGGAGTGTTTGATGGGACAGTGTAGAGGGAGCTTTACTCTGTATCTAACCCCCTGTAACTGCCCTGGGAGTGTTTGATGGGACAGTGTAGAGGGAGCTTTACTCTGTATCTAACCCCCTGTACCTGCCCTGGGAGTGTTTGATGGGACAGTGTAGAGGGAGCTTTACTCTGTATCTAACCCCCTGTACCTGCCCTGGGCGTGTTTGATGGGACAGTGCAGAGGGAGCTTTACTCTGTATCTAACCCCCTGTACCTGCCCTGGGAGTGTTTGATGGGACAGTGTAGAGGGAGCTTTACTCTGTATCTAACCCCCTGACCCTGCCCTGGGAGTGTTTGATGGGACAGTGTAGAGGGAGCTTTACTCTGTATCTAACCTCCTGACCCTGCCCTGGGAGTGTTTGATTGGACAGTGTAGAGGGAACTTTACTCTGTATCTAACCCCGTGCTGTACCTGTCCTGGGAGTGTTTGATGGGACAGTGTAGAGGGAGCTTTACTCTGTATCTAACCCCCTGACCCTGCCCTGGGAGTGTTTGATGGGACAGTGTAGAGAGAGCTTTACTCTGTATCTAATCCCCTGTACCTGCCCTGGGAGTGTTTGATGGGACAGTGTAGAGGGAGCTTTACTCTGTATCTTACCTCCTGTACCTGCCCTGGGAGTGTTTGATGGGACAGTGTGGGAAGCTGGTACTCTGTATCTACCTGCTGTACCTGCCCTGGGAGTGTTGAGGAAGTCAGAGATAGGAGGAGCTTACTGCAACCCGGGGCTGGTGCTGCAGTGTAGAGGGAGCTTTACTCTGTATCTAACCCCGTGTACCTGCCCTGGGAGTGTTTGATGGGACAGTGTAGAGGGAGCTTTACTCTGTATCTAACCCCGTGCTGTACCTGCTCTGGGAGTGTTTGATGGGACAGTGTAGAGGGAGCTTTACTCTGTATCTAACCCCCTGTACCTGCCCTGGGAGTGTTTGATGGGACAGTGTAGAGGGAGCTTTACTCTGTATCTAACCCCCTGTACATGCCCTGGGAGTGTTTGATGGGACAGTGTAGAGGGAGCTTTACTCTGTATCTAACCCCCTGTACCTGCCCTGGGAGTGTTTGATGGGACAGTGTAGAGGGAGCTTTACTCTGTATCTAACCCCCTGTACCTGCCCTGGGATTGTTTGATGAGACAGTGTAGAGGGAGCTTTACTCTGTATCTAACCCCCTGTACCTGCCCTGGGAGTGTTTGATGGGACAGTGTAGAGGGAGCTTTACTCTGTATCTAACCCCCTGTACCTGCCCTGGGAGTGTTTGATGGGAGAGTGTAGAGGGAGCTTTACTCTGTATCTAACCCCCTGTAACTGCCCTGGGAGTGTTTGATGGGACAGTGTAGAGGGAGCTTTACTCTGTATCTAACCCCCTGTACCTGCCCTGGGAGTGTTTGATGGGACAGTGTAGAGGGAGCTTTCCTCTGTATCTAACCCCCTGTACCTGCCCTGGGAGTGTTTGATGGGACAGTGTAGAGGGAGCTTTACTCTGTATCTAACCCCCTGTACCTGCCCTGGGAGTGTTTGATGGGACAGTGTAGCGAGCGAGAGTGAGAGGGGAACAGACAGAGAGTGAGACTGACAGAGAGACAGGGAGACTGAATGAGAGAGCGAGAGAGAGGGACTCTGTATCTAACCCCCTGTACCTGCCCAGGGAGGTTTGATGGGACAGTGTGGAGGGAGATTAAATGCCCAACTCTCTCTGTCCCACTCGCTTTCTCTCTGTCAGTCTCTCTCTCTGTCTGTTCCTCTCTCTCTCTCTCGCTCTCTGTTTCTGGGTCCCTGTCTCTCTCCCTCTCTGTATCTCTGTTCCTCTCTCTCTCGCTCTCTCTTTCAGTCTCCCTGTCTCTCTCCCTCTCTGTATCTCTGTTCCTCTCTCTCTCTCGCTCTCTGTTTCAGTCGCCCTGTCTCTCTCCCTCTCTATCTCTGTTCCTCTCTCTCTCTCGCTCTCTCTTTCAGTCTCCCTGTCTCTCTCCCTCTCTGTATCTCTGTTTCTCTCTCTCTCGCTCTCCGTCAGTCTCTCTGTCTCCCTCTCTCCATCTTGCTCCCTCACTCTCTCCCTCGCTCCCAATTTCTATCCATCTATCTCTCTTTCACTTTTTCCTCTGTCTGTGCTGCTGTCCATTTCCGATCTCTCTCTTTCTTTCCCTTTTCTGTAACACGCTCTCTCTATCCCAAATTCTCTCACTGCTTCTCCCTGTCCACCTCTCTTTTTCTCTCTCCCTGTCTCTCATTCCCATTCTGATGTTTCCTTGATTGAAAAGTACCCTGACATATTGCAGCCTGACTGTTTAAACCCACAGCAAGAAATCACATTTCTGGGACATTTTTGATTTGCTAACCATCCAATTGTGGGTCGGAATGTGTGGGTTAAATCTCGTTTCTCCATCTGAAAACTGTGAGTGTTTCAGATTGAGCAGTATATGGGATCAAAGGCTGATTCAGACAATGCTGCTTTGTGGAACGGTGTGATATCTTCACAGGGCAGGACATGGGGAAGTTTTGTTGGTTTGAATAAGGTGTAAATACGATTGTGTCGCCCCCTCACAGATACACAGGATTGAAGCTGTTTACCATCAATGCCCTGAAAGAATGAAATGGTTCAACAAGGTGTGACTGACTTCAAACTCTTCAAACACATGAAGGACCCAGAGACTGGGACCAATACACAAAGCCCCGAGCCCAGGCAGGCAAACCAGGTTTGATCACAGATCACTCAGACACGTGTCCTGGTGTAAAATAGTCACCACACATCTCATGTAAAATGGGTGCTCAATTTCACCCAAACTAATCCCACTGTCCCGCTCTCTCCCCATAGTCCTGTATCAATCCCCAAACTAATCCCACTGCCCCGCTCTCTCCCCATAGTCCTGTATCAATCCCCAAACTAATCCCACTGCCCCGCTCTCTCCTCATAGTCCTGTATCAATCTCCAAACTAATCCCACTGCCCCGCGCTCTCCCCATAGTCCTGTATCAATCCCCAAACTAATCCCACTGCCCCGCTCTCTCCCCATAGTCCTGTATCAATCTCCAAACTAATCCCACTGCCCCGCGCTCTCCCCATAGTCCTGTATCAATCCTCAAACTAATCCCACTGCCCCGCTCTCTCCCCATAGTCCTGTATCAATCCCCAAACTAATCCCACTGCCCCGCTCTCTCCCCATAGTCCTGTATCAATCCCCAAACTAATCCCACTGCCCCGCTCTCTCCCCATAGTCCTGTATCAATCTCCAAACTAATCCCACTGCCCCGCTCTCTCCCCATAGGCCTGTATCAATCCCCAAACTAATCCCACTGCCCCGCTCTCTCCCCATAGCCCTGTATCAATCCCCAAACTAATCCAAATGCCCCGCTCTCTCCTCATAGTCCTGCATCAATCCCCAAACTAATCCCACTGCCCCGCTCTCTCCCCATAGTCCTGTATCAATCCCCAAACTAATCCCACTGCCCCGCTCTCTCCCCATAGTCCTGTATCAATCCCCAAACTAATCCAAATGCCCCGCTCTCTCCTCATAGTCCTGCATCAATCCCCAAACTAATCCCACTGCCCCGCTCTCTCCCCATAGTCCTGTATCAATCCCCAAACTAATCCCACTGCCCCGCTCTCTCCCCATATCCCTGTATCAATCCCTAAACTAATCCCACTGCCCCGCTCTCTCCCCATAGTCCTGTATCAATCCCCAAACTAATCCCACTGCCCCGCGCTCTCTCCCCATAGCCCTGTATCAATCCCCAAACTAATCCAACTGCCCCGCTCTCTCCTCATAGTCCTGCATCAATCCCCAAACTAATCCCACTGCCCCGCTCTCTCCCCATAGTCCTGTATCCATCTCCAAACTAATCCAACTGCCCCGCTCTCTCCCCATAGTCCTGTATCAATCCACAAACTAATCCCAATGCCCCGCTCTCTCCCCATAGTCGTGTATCAATCCCCAAACTAATCCCACTGCCCCGCTCTCTCCCCATAGTCCTGTATCAATCCACAAACTAATCCCACTGCCCCGCTCTCTCCCCATAGCCCTGTAACAATCCCCAAACTAATCCCATTGCCCCGCTCTCTCCCCATAGCTCTGTATCAATCCCCAAACTAATCCCACTGCCCCGCTCTCTCCCCATAGCTCTGTATCAATCCCCAAACTAATCCCACTGCCCCGCTCTCTCCCCATAGTCCTGTATCAATCTCCAAACTAATCCCACTGCCCCGCTCTCTCCCCATAGTCCTGTATCAATCGCCAAACTAATCCCACTGCCCCGCTCTCTCCCCATAGTCCTGTATCAATCCCCAAACTAATCCCACTGCCCCGCTCTCTCCCCATAGTCCTGTATCAATCCCCAAACTAATCCCACTGCCCCGCTCTCTCCCCATAGTCCTGTATCAATCCCCAAACTAATCCCACTGCCCCGCTCTCTCCCCATAGTCCTGCATCAATCGCCAAACTAATCCCACTGCCCCGCTCTCTCCCCATAGTCCTGTATCAATCCCCAAACTAATCCCACTGCCCCGCTCTCTCCCCATAGTCCTGTATCAATCCCCAAACTAATCCCACTGCCCCGCTCTCTCCCCATAGTCCTGTATCAATCCCTAAACTAATCCCACTGCCCCGCTCAGTCCCCATAGTCCTGTATCAATCTCCAAACTAATCCCACTGCCCCGCTCTCTCCCCATAGTCCTGTATCAATCCCCAAACTAACCCCACTGCCCCGCTCTCTTCCCATAGTCCTGTATCAATCCCCAAACTAATCCCACTGCCCCGCTCGCTCCCCATAGCCCTGTATCAATCCCCAAACTAGTCCCACTGCCCCGCTCTCTCCCCATAGTCCTGTATCAATCCCCAAACTAATCCCACTGCCCCGCTCTCTCCCCATAGTCCTGTATCAATCTCCAAACTAATCCCACTGCCCCGCTCTCTCCCCATAGTCCTGTATCAATCCCAGAATCGATACAGAAATTGAGACAGACAGAGAGAGAGAGAGACACACACACACACTCTCTCTCTCCCTCTCGCTCTCTCTCACTGTCTATGTCTCTGTCTCTCTCACTCTCTCTGTTCCTCTCTTTCACTCTGTCCCTCTCTCTGTCTCGCCCTATTTCTGTCTCTCTCTCTTTCTCTCTCTCTGTCTCTCTCTCTCACTCTGTATCTCTCTTTCTCGCTCTTTCTCTCTTTCTGTCCCTCTCTCTGTTCCTCTCGCTCTCTCTCTCTCTCTCTCTCCCTCTCTCTTTCCCTCTCTCTGTCCTTCTCCCTATCTCCCTCTGTCTCTCTGTGCCTCTCTCTCTCTCTGTCCTACAATCTCTATCTCTCTGTCTCTCTCTCTCTCTCTCTCTTTCCCTGTGTTTCTCTCTCTCTTTCTGTCTCTCTCCCTCTTTCTCTCTATCCCTCTCTCTCTCTATCCCCCTCTCTCTCTATCCCTCTCTTTCTCTCTCTGTCTCTCTCTCCTGCATTTTTCCATCACTCTCTCTCTCTGTCCCTCTCTCTGTCTCGCTCTTTCTATATCTATATATATAACTCTCTGTCTCTATCTCTCTCTCTCTATCTCTCTCACTCTCTCATTTTCTCACTCTCTGTCTATCTCTCTCTGTCTCTAACACTCTGTCTCTCTCTCTCTCTTTCTCCGTTTCTTGCTCTCTCTGTCTCTCTGTGTCTCTCACTCACTCATTTTCTCTCTCTCTCTTTATCTGTTTCTCGCTCTCTCTCTCTCTCTCTGTGTCTCTGAGTTTCTCTCTCTGTCTCTCTCCTGTCTCTTTCCATCTTTCTCTCTCTTGCTCTGTCTCTCTGTCTCTCCCTCTATCTCTCTCTCTCACTGTCTCTCTCTCTCTCTCTATCTATCTGTCTCTCTTTCTGTCGTCTCTCTCTCTCTGTCCCTCTCTCCCTATCTCTCTCTATCCCCCTTTCTCTCTGTCTGTTTCACTCTACCTCTCTCTGACACTCTCTGTCTCTCTCTGTCTCTCAGTCACACTCACTCTCTTTGTCTCTCTCTCTGCCTCGTTCTCTCACTCTGTCTCTCTCTCTGACTTGTTCTCTCTGTCTCTCTCTCTCGCGCTGTTTTTCTCCTTCTCTCTCTGTCTCTCTCTCGCTCTGTCTCTCTCCTTCTCTCTCTTTCTGTCTCATTCCCTCTCTGTCTCTCTCTTCCTATCTCTCTCTATCCCTCTCTCCCACTCTCCTGTCTCTTTCCATCTCTCTCTGTCTCTCTATCTGTCTGTCTCTCTCTCTTTCTCTGTCTCTGTCACTCTCTCTCTCTCCCTCTCTCTGTGTTTCTCTCTCTGTCTCTCTCCCTCTCTCTCTCCTGTCTCTTTCCATCTCTCTCTCATTCTATCTCCCTCTCTCTTTCTCTATCTCTGTCTCTCTCTCTCTGACAGCCTCGCTCTGTCTCTCTCTCTATCTGTTTCTATCTCTCTGTCTCTCGCTCTCTTTCTCTCTCCCTCTATCTCTGTCTCTCTATCTGTCTCTCTCTCTCTGTTTCTCCCTCTCTCTCTCTCTGTCTCTCTCCCTCTCTCTGTGTTTCTCCCTCTCTTTCTCTGTCTCTCCCCCTCTCTCAACATCCGTCTCTCTTCCTATCCCTCTCTCTCTCTATCACTCTCGCTCTCTGTCTCCCTCTCTCTCTCTCCTGTTTCTTTCCATCTCTTGCTCTCTCTTTCTTTCTCTCTGTCCCCCCATGCTCTCTCTCTCTCTCTCTGTCTCTCTATCTCTCTCTGTCTTTCTCTCTGTCTCTCTCTCTCTCTGTCTCATTCACTCCCTATCTCTCTCTCTCTGTCTCTCTGTCTCTCGCTCTCTCTGTCTCTCTCTCTCTATCCCTCTCTCTCTATCCCTCTCTCTCTATCCCTCTCTCTCACTCCCTCTCTCTCTCTCTGTCTCTCTCTCTGTCTCTCTCTCTCTGTGTCTCTGAGTTTCTCTCTGTCTCTCTGTATCTCTCTCCTGTCTCTTTTCATCTCTTTCTCTCTCTCGGTCTCTCTTTCTCTCTCACTGTCTCTCTCTCTCTTTCCCTCCCTCTGTTCCACGCTCTCTCTCTCTGTCTCTTTCACTATTTCTGTCTCTCTCTCTCTATCACTCTCCCTATCTCTCTCTATCCCTCTCTCTCTGTCTGTCTGTCTCTCCCCCTCTCTCTGACACTCTCTGCCTCTCTCTCTCTCTCTGTCACACTCACTCTCTCTGTCTCTCTCTCTCTCTCTCCCTTTCTGTCTCTCACTCTCTGTGTGTGTCTCGCTCTCTCTCTCTGACCCTCTCTGTCTCTCTCTCTGACTCTATCTGTCTCTCTCTCTCTCTTCCTCTCTGTCTCTCTCTCAGTCTCTCTCTCCCTGTCTAAGTGTCTCTCCCTCTCTGTCTCTCTCTGTCTGTATGTCTATCAATCCCTAAACTAATCCCACTGCCCTGCTCTCTCCCCATAGTCCTGTATCAATCCCTAAACTAATCCCACTGCCCCGCTCTCTCCCCATAGTCCTGTATCAATCCCCAAACTAATCCCACTGCCCTGCTCTCTCCCCATAGTCCTGTATCAATCCCCAAACTAATCCCACTGCCCCGCTCTCTCCCCATAGTCCTGTATCAATCCCCAAACTAATCCCACTGCCCCGCTCTCTCCCCATAGCCCTGTATCAATCCCCAAACTAATCCCACTGCCCCGCTCTCTCCCCATAGTCCTGTATCAATCCCAGAATCGATACAGAAAGTGAGACAGACAGAGAGAGAGAGAGACACACACGCACACACTCTCTCTCTCCCTCTCGCTCTCTCTCACTGTCTATGTCTCTGTCTCTCTCACTCTCTCTGTTCCTCTCTTTCACTCTGTCCCTCTCTCTGTCTCGCCCTATTTCTGTCTCTCTCTCTTTCTCTCTCTCTGTCTCTCTCTCTCACTCTGTATCTCTCTTTCTCGCTCTTTCTCTCTTTCTGTCCCTCTCTCTGTTCCTCTCGCTCTCTCTCTCTCTCTCTCTCCCTCTCTCTTTCCCTCTCTCTGTCCTTCTCCCTATCTCCCTCTGTCTCTCTGTGCCTCTCTCTCTCTCTGTCCTACAATCTCTATCTCTCTGTCTCTCTCTCTCTTTCCCTGTGTTTCTCTCTCTCTTTCTGTCTCTCTCCCTCTTTCTCTCTATCCCTCTCTCTCTCTATCCCCCTCTCTCTCTATCCCTCTCTTTCTCTCTCTGTCTCTCTCTCCTGCATTTTTCCATCACTCTCTCTCTCTGTCCCTCTCTCTGTCTCCCTCTTTCTATATATATATATAACTCTCTGTCTCTATCTCTCTCTCTCTATCTCTCTCACTCTCTCATTTTCTCACTCTCTGTCTATCTCTCTCTGTCTCTAACACTCTGTCTCTCTCTCTCTCTTTCTCCGTTTCTTGCTCTCTCTGTCTCTCTGTCTCTCTCACTCACTCATTTTCTCTCTCTCTCTTTATCTGTTTCTCGCTCTCTCTCTCTCTCTGTCTCTCTCTCTCTCTCTGTGTCTCTGAGTTTCTCTCTCTGTCTCTCTCCTGTCTCTTTCCATCTTTCTCTCTCTTGCTCTGTCTCTCTGTCTCTCTCTCTATCTCTCTCTCTCACTGTCTCTCTCTCTCTCTCTATCTATCTGTCTCTCTTTCTGTCGTCTCTCTCTCTCTGTCCCTCTCTCCCTATCTCTCTCTCTATCCCCCTTTCTCTCTGTCTGTTTCACTCTACCTCTCTCTGACACTCTCTGTCTCTCTCTGTCTCTCAGTCACACTCACTCTCTTTGTCTCTCTCTCTGCCTCGTTCTCTCGCTCTGTCTCTCT
>NW_027253704.1:0-13145 GCF_044704955.1 Pristiophorus japonicus
CTCTCCCCTCCCCTCTCCTCAGGACACACTCCCCGACCCGCGGAGACACTCTCCCCTCCCACCGTGACACTCTCCCCTCTCCCCGGGACACTCACACCACACCTCGGGACAATCTCCCCTCCCCTCCCCCTGGGAAACTCTCCACTCCCCTCGGGACACTCTCCCCTCCCCTCCCCCCGGGACACTCTCCCCTCTCCCCGGGACACTCACGCAACACCTCGGGACACTCTCCCCTCCCCTCCCCCCGGGACACTCGCCCCTCTCCCCGGGACACTCTCCCCTCCCCCTGGGACACTCTCCCCTCCCCTCTCCTCGGGACACTCTCCCCTCCCCCCCGAGACACTCTCCCCTCCCCCCGTGACACTCTCCCCTCCCCTCCCCCCGGGACACTCTCCCCTCCCCTCGGGACACTCTCCCCTCCCCTCTCCTCGGGACACACTCCCCTACCCGCGGAGACACTCTCCCCACCCCTCTCCTCGGGACACTCTCCCCTCCCCCCGGGACACTCTCCCCTCTCCCCGGGACACTCACGCCACACCTCGGGACACTCTCCCCTCCCCACCCCCCGGGACACTCTCCCCTCCCCTCGGGACACTCTCCCCTCCCCTCTCCTCGGGACACATTCCCCTACCCGCGGAGACACTCTCCCCTCCCCCCGGGACACTCTCCCCTCCCCTCGGGACACTCTCCCCTCCCCTCTCCTCGGGACACACTCCCCTACCCGCGGAGACACTCTCCCCTCCCCCCGGGACAGTCTCCCTTCCTCCCGGGACACTCTCCCCTCCCCTCCCCCTGGGAAACTCTCCACTCCCCTCGGGACACTCTCCCCTCCCCTCCCCCCAGGACACTCTCCCCTCCCCTCGGGACACTCTCCCCTCCCCTCTCCTCGGGACACACTCCCCTACCCGCGGAGACACTCTCCCCTCCACCGGGACACTCTCCCCTCACCCCGAGACACACTCCCCTACCCCGAGACACTCTCCCTCCCCCCGTGACACACTCCCCTCCCCCGTGACACTCTCCCCTCCCCCCGAGACACTCTCCCCTCCCCCGAGACACTCTCCCTCCCCCCGTGACACTCTCCACTCCCCCGAGACACTCTCCCCTCCCCCCGAGACATTCTCCCCTCCCCCCGGGACACTCTCCCCTCTCCCCGGGACACTCACGCCACACCTCGGGACACTCTCCCCTCCCCTCCCCCTGGGAAACTCTCCACTCCCCTCGGGACACTCTCCCCTCCCCTCCCCCCGGGACACTCTCCCCTCCCCTCTCCTCGGGACACTCTCCCCTCCCCCCCGAGACACACTCCCCTCCCCTCGGGACACTCTCCCCTCCCCTCCCCCCGGGACACTCGCCCCTCTCCCCGGGACACTCTCCCCTCCCCCTGGGACACTCTCCCCTCCCCTCTCCTCGGGACACTCTCCCCTCCCCCCCGAGACACACTCCCCTCCCCTCGGGACACTCTCCCCTCCACCCGAGACAGTCTCCCCTCCTCCCGGGACACTCTCCCCTCCCACCGTGACACTCTCCCCTCCCCCCGGGACACTCTCCCCTCTCCCCGGGACACTCACGCCACACCTCGGGACACTCTCCCCTCCCCTCCCCCTGGGAAACTCTCCACTCCCCTCGGGACACTCTCCCCTCTCCCCGGGACACTCACGCCACACCTCGGTACACTCTCCCCTCTCCCCGGGACACTCACGCCACACCTCGGGACACTCTCCCCTCCCCTCTCCTCGGGACACACTCCCCTACCCGCGAAGACACTCTCCCCTCCCCCGGGACACTCTCCCCACCCCCCGAGACACACTCCCCTCCCCCGAGACACTCTCACTCCCCCCGTGACACTCTCCCCTCCCCCCGAGACACTCTCCCCTCCCCCCGAGACACTCTCCCCTCCACCCGAGACACTCTTCCCTCCCACCGAGACACTCTCCCCTCCCCCCGAGACACTCTCCCCTCCCCCCGAGACACTCTCCCCTCCCCCCGAGACACTCTCCCCTCCCCCCGAGACACTCTTCCCTCCCCCGAGACACTCTTCCCTCCCACCGAGACACTCTCCCCTCCCCCCAAGACACTCTCCACTCCCACCGAGACACTCTCCCCTCCCCTACCCCCGGGACACTCGCCCCTCTCCCCGGGACACTCTCCCCTCCCCCTGGGACACTCTCCCCTCCCCTCTCCTCGGGACACTCTCCCCTCCCCTCGGGACACTCTCCCCTCCACCCGAGACAGTCTCCCCTCCTCCCGGGACACTCTCCCCTCCCACCGTGACACTCTCCCCTCCCCCCGTGACACTCTCACCTCCCCCCGGGACACTCTCCCCTCTCCCCGGGACACTCACGCCACACCTCGGTACACTCTCCCCTCTCCCCGGGACACTCACGCCACACCTCGGGACACTCTCCCCTCCCCTCTCCTCGGGACACACTCCCCGACCCGCGGAGACACTCTCCCCTCCCCCCGGGACACTCTCCCCTCCCCTCGGGACACTCTCCCCTCCCCTCCCCCCGGGACACTCTCCCCTCCCCTCGGGACACTCTCCCCTCCCCTCTCCTCGGGACACACTCCCCTACCCGCGGAGACACTCTCCCCTCCCCCGGGACACTCTCCCCTCCCCCCGAGACACACTCCCCTCCCCCGAGACACTCTCCCTCCCCCCGTGACACTCTCCACTCCCCCGAGACACTCTCCCCTCCCCCCGAGACACTCTCCCCTCCACCCGAGACACTCTTCCCTCCCACCGAGACACTCTCCCCTCCCCCCAAGACACTCTCCACTCCCACCGAGACACTCTCCACTCCCCCGAGACATTCTCTCCTCCCCCTGAGACACTCTCCCCTCCCCCGAGACACTCTCCCTCCCCCCGTGACACTCTCCCCTCCCCCCGAGACACTCTCCCTCCCCCCGTGACACTCTCCCCTCCCCCCGTGACACTCTCCCCTCCCCCCGGGACACTCTCCCCTCTCCCCGGGACACTCACGCCACACCTCGGGACACTCTCCCCTCCCCTCCCCCCGGGACACTCGCCCATCTCCCCGGGACACTCTCCCCTCCCCCTGGGACACTCTCCCCTCCCCTCTCCTCGGGACACTCTCCCCTCCCCCCCGAGACACACTCCCCTCCCCTCGGGACACTCTCCCCTCCACCCGAGACAGTCTCCCCTCCTCCCGGCACACTCTCCCCTACACCGTGACACTCTCCCCTCCCCCCGGGACACTCTCCCCTCTCCCCGGGACACTCACACCACACCTCGGGACAATCTCCCCTCCCCTCCCCCTGGGAAACTCTCCACTCCCCTCGGGACACTCTCCCCTCCCCTCCCCCCCGGGACACTCTCCATTCCCCTCGGGACACTCTCCCCTCCCCTCCCCCCGGGACACTCTCCCCTCTCCCCGGGACACTCACGCAACACCTCGGGACACTCTCCCCTCCCCTCCCCCCGGGACACTCGCCCCTCTCCCCGGGACACTCTCCCCTCCCCCTGGGACACTCTCCCCTCCCCTCTCCTCGGGACACTCTCCCCTCCCCCCCGAGACACTCTCCCCTCCCCCCGTGACACTCTCCCCTCCCCTCCCCCCGGGACACTCTCCCCTCCCCTCGGGACACTCTCCCCTCCCCTCTCCTCGGGACACACTCCCCTACCCGCGGAGACACTCTCCCCACCCCTCTCCTCGGGACACTCTCCCCTCCCCCCGGGACACTCTCCCCTCTCCCCGGGACACTCACGCCACACCTCGGTACACTCTCCCCTCTCCCCGGGACACTCACGCCACACCTCGGGACACTCTCCCCTCCCCACCCCCCGGGACACTCTCCCCTCCCCTCGGGACACTCTCCCCTCCCCTCTCCTCGGGACACATTCCCCTACCCGCGGAGACACTCTCCCCTCCCCCCGGGACACTCTCCCCTCCCCTCGGGACACTCTCCCCTCCCCTCTCCTCGGGACACACTCCCCTACCCGCGGAGACACTCTCCCCTCCCCCCGGGACAGTCTCCCTTCCTCCCGGGACACTCTCCCCTCCCCTCCCCCTGGGAAACTCTCCACTCCCCTCGGGACACTCTCCCCTCCCCTCCCCCCGGGACACTCTCCCCTCCCCTCGGGACACTCTCCCCTCCCCTCTCCTCGGGACACACTCCCCTACCCACGGAGACACTCTCCCCTCCCCCGGGACACTCTCCCCTCACCCCGAGACACACTCCCCTACCCCGAGACACTCTCCCTCCCCCCGTGACACACTCCCCTCCCCCCGTGACACTCTCCCCTCCCCCCGAGACACTCTCCCCTCCCCCGAGACACTCTCCCTCCCCCCGTGACATTCTCCACTCCCCCGAGACACTCTCCCCTCCCCCCGGGACACTCTCCCCTCTCCCCGGGACACTCACGCCACACCTCGGGACACTCTCCCCTCCCCTCCCCCTGGGAAACTCTCCACTCCCCTCGGGACACTCTCCCCTCCCCTCCCCCCGGGACACTCTCCACTCCCCTCGGGACACTCTCCCTTCCCCTCCCCCCGGGAGACTCTCCCCTCTCCCCGGGACACTCACGCCACACCTCGGGACACTCTCCCCTCCCCTCCCCCCGGGACACTCGCCCCTCCCCCCGTGACACTCTCCCCTCCACCCGAGACAGTCTCCCCTCCTCCCGGGACACTCTCCCCTCCCACTGTGACACTCTCCCCTCCCACCGTGACACTCTCCCCTCCCCCCGTGATACTCTCACCTCCCCCCGGGACACTCTCCCCTCTCCCCGGGACACTCACGCCACACCTCGGTACACTCTCCCCTCTCCCCGGGACACTCACGCCACACCTCGGGACACTCTCCCCTCCCCTCTCCTCGGGACACACTCCCCGACCCGCGGAGACACTCTCCCCTCCCCCCGGGACACTCTCCCCTCTCCCCGGGACACTCTCCCCTCCCCTCGGGACACTCTCCCCTCCCCTCCCCCTGGGAAACTCTCCACTCCCCTCGGGACACTCTCCCCTCCCCTCCCCCCGGGACACTCTCCCCTCCCCTCGGGACACTCTCCCCTCCCCTCTCCTCGGGACACACTCCCCTACCCGCGGAGACACTCTCCCCTCCCCCTGAGACACTCTCCACTCCCCCCGTGACACTCTCCCTCCCCCCGTGACACTCTCCCCTCCCCCCGAGACACTCTCCCTCCCCCCGTGACACTCTCCCCTCCCCCCGTGACACTCTCCCCTCCCCCCGGGACACTCTCCCCTCCCCCCGGGACACTCTCCCCTCTCCCCGGGACACTCACGCCACACCTCGGGACACTCTCCCCTCCCCTCCCCCCGGGACACTCGCCCCTCTCCCCGGGACACTCTCCCCTCCCCCTGGGACACTCTCCCCTCCCCTCTCCTCGGGACACTCTCCCCTCCCCCCCGAGACACACTCCCCTCCCCTCGGGACACTCTCCCCTCCACCCGAGACAGTCTCCCCTCCTCCCGGCACACTCTCCCCTCCCACCGTGACACTCTCCCCTCCCCCCGGGACACTCTCCCCTCTCCCCGGGACACTCACACCACACCTCGGGACAATCTCCCCTCCCCTCCCCCTGGGAAACTCTCCACTCCCCTCGGGACACTCTCCCCTCCCCTCCCCCCCGGGACACTCTCCATTCCCCTCGGGACACTCTCCCCTCCCCTCCCCCCGGGACACTCTCCCCTCTCCCCGGGACACTCACGCAACACCTCGGGACACTCTCCCCTCCCCTCCCCCCGGGACACTCGCCCCTCTCCCCGTGACACTCTCCCCTCCCCTCTCCTCGGGACACTCTCCCCTCCCCCTGGGACACTCTCCCCTCCCCTCTCCTCGGGACACTCTCCCCTCCCCCCCGAGACACTCTCCCCTCCCCCGTGACACTCTCCCCTCCCCTCCCCCCGGGACACTCTCCCCTCCCCTCGGGACACTCTCCCCTCCCCTCTCCTCGGGACACACTCCCCTACCCGCGGAGACACTCTCCCCACCCCTCTCCTCGGGACACTCTCCCCTCCCCCCGGGACACTCTCCCCTCTCCCCGGGACACTCACGCCACACCTCGGTACACTCTCCCCTCTCCCCGGGACACTCACGCCACACCTCGGGACACTCTCCCCTCCCCTCTCCTCGGGACACACTCCCCTACCCGCGGAGACACTCTCCCCTCCCCCGGGACACTCTCCCCTCCCCCCGAGACGCACTCCCCTCCCCCGAGACACTCTCCCTCCCCCCGTGACACTCTCCACTCCCCCGAGACACTCTCCCCTCCCCCCGAGACACTCTCCCCTCCACCCGAGACACTCTTCCCTCCCACCGAGACACTCTCCACTCCCCCCAAGACACTCTCCACTCCCCCGAGACATTCTCTCCTCCCCCTGAGACACTCTCCCCTCCCCCGAGACACTCTCCCTCCCCCCGTGACACTCTCCCCTCCCCCCGAGACACTCTCCCTCCCCCCGTGACACTCTCCCCTCCCCCCGTGACACTCTCCCCTCCCCCCGGGACACTCTCCCCTCTCCCCGGGACACTCACGCCACACCTCGGGACACTCTCCCCTCCCCTCCCCCCGGGACACTCGCCCCTCTCCCCGGGACACTCTCCCCTCCCCCTGGGACACTCTCCCCTCCCCTCTCCTCGGGACACTCTCCCCTCCCCCCCGAGACACACTCCCCTCCCCTCGGGACACTCTCCCCTCCACCCGAGACAGTCTCCCCTCCTCCCGGCACACTCTCCCCTCCCCCCGGGACACTCTCCCCTCTCCCCGGGACACTCACACCACACCTCGGGACACTCTCCCCTCCCCTCCCCCTGGGAAACTCTCCACTCCCCTCGGGACACTCTCCCCTCCCCTCCCCCCCGGGACACTCTCCATTCCCCTCGGGACACTCTCCCCTCCCCTCTCCTCGGGACACACTCCCCTACCCGCGGAGACACTCTCCCCTCCCCCGGGACACTCTCCCCTCACCCCGAGACACACTCCCCTACCCCGAGACACTCTCCCTCCCCCCGTGACACACTCCCCTCCCCCCGTGACACTCTCCCCTCCCCCCGAGACACTCTCCCCTCCCCCGAGACACTCTCCCTCCCCCCGTGACATTCTCCACTCCCACCGAGACACTCTCCACTCCCCCGAGACATTCTCCCCTCCCCCCGGGACACTCTCCCCTCCCCTCCCCCTGGGAAACTCTCCACTCCCCTCGGGACACTCTCCCCACCCCCTGGGACACTCTCCCCTCCCCTCTCCTCGGGACACTCTCCCCTCCCCCCCGAGACACACTCCCCTCCCCTCGGGACACTCTCCCCTCCACCCGAGACAGTCTCCCCTCCTCCCGGGACACTCTCCCCTCCCACCGTGACACTCTCCCCTCCCCCCGTGACACTCTCACCTCCCCCCGGGACACTCTCCCCTCTCCCCGGGACACTCACGCCACACCTCGGTACACTCTCCCCTCTCCCCGGGACACTCACGCCACACCTCGGGACACTCTCCCCTCCCCTCTCCTCGGGACACACTCCCCGACCCGCGGAGACACTCTCCCCTCCCACCGTGACACTCTCCCCTCCCCCCGGGAGACTCTCCCCTCTCCCCGGGACACTCACGCCACACCTCGGGACACTCTCCCCTCCCCTCCCCCCGGGACACTCGCCCCTCCCCCCGTGACACTCTCCCCTCCCCCCGGGACACTCTCCCCTCTCCCCGGGACACTCACGCCACACCTCGGGACACTCTCCCCTCCCCTCCCCCCGGGACACTCGCCCCTCTCCCCGGGACACTCTCCCCTCCCCCTGGGACACTCTCCCCTCCCCTCTCCTCGGGACACTCTCCCCTCCCCCCCGAGACACACTCCCCTCCCCTCGGGACACTCTCCCCTCCACCCGAGACAGTCTCCCCTCCTCCCGGCACACTCTCCCCTCCCACCGTGACACTCTCCCCTCCCCCCGGGACACTCTCCCCTCTCCCCGGGACACTCACGCCACACCTCGGGACACTCTCCCCTCCCCTACCCCCGGGACACTCGCCCCTCTCCCCGGGACACTCTCCCCTCCCCCTGGGACACTCTCCCCTCCCCTCTCCTCGGGACACTCTCCCCTCCCCCCCGAGACACACTCCCCTCTCCTCGGGACACTCTCCCCTCCCCCCCGAGACACACTCCCCTCCCCTCGGGACACTCTCCCCTCCACCCGAGACAGTCTCCCCTCCTCCCGGGACACTCTCCCCTCCTCCCGGGACACTCTCCCCTCCCCCCGTGACACTCTCCCCTCCCACCGTGACACTCTCCCCTCCCACCGTGACACTCTCACCTCCCCCCGGGACACTCTCCCCTCTCCCCGGGACACTCACGCCACACCTCGGGACACTCTCCCCTCCCCTCTCCTCGGGACACACTCCCCGACCCGCGGAGACACTCTCCCCTCCCCCCGGGACACTCTCCCCTCCCCTCGGGACACTCTCCCCTCCCCTCCCCCTGGGAAACTCTCCACTCCCCTCGGGACACTCTCCCCTCCCCTCCCCCCGGGACACTCTCCCCTCCCCTCGGGACACTCTCCCCTCCCCTCTCCTCGGGACACACTCCCCTACCCGCGGAGACACTCTCCCCTCCCCCGGGACACTCTCCCCTCCCCCCGAGACACACTCCCCTCCCCCGAGACACTCTCCCTCCCCCCGTGACACTCTCCACTCCCCCGAGACACTCTCCCCTCCCCCCGAGACACACTCCCCTCCCCCCGAGACACTCTCCCCTCCACCCGAGACACTCTTCCCTCCCACCGAGACACTCTCCCCTCCCCCCAAGACACTCTCCACTCCCACCGAGACACTCTCCCCTCCCCTACCCCCGGGACACTCGCCCCTCTCCCCGGGACACTCTCCCCTCCCCCTGGGACACTCTCCCCTCCCCTCTCCTCGGGACACTCTCCCCTCCCCTCGGGACACTCTCCCCTCCACCCGAGACAGTCTCCCCTCCTCCCGGGACACTCTCCCCTCCCACCGTGACACTCTCCCCTCCCCCCTTGACACTCTCACCTCCCCCCGGGACACTCTCCCCTCTCCCCGGGACACTCACGCCACACCTCGGTACACTCTCCCCTCTCCCCGGGACACTCACGCCACACCTCGGGACACTCTCCCCTCCCCTCTCCTCGGGACACACTCCCCGACCCGCGGAGACACTCTCCCCTCCCCCCGGGACACTCTCCCCTCCCCTCGGGACACTCTCCCCTCCCCTCCCCCCGGGACACTCTCCCCTCCCCTCGGGACACTCTCCCCTCCCCTCTCCTCGGGACACACTCCCCTACCCGCGGAGACACTCTCCCCTCCCCCGGGACACTCTCCCCTCCCCCCGAGACACACTCCCCTCCCCCGAGACACTCTCCCTCCCCCCGTGACACTCTCCACTCCCCCGAGACACTCTCCCCTCCCCCCGAGACACTCTCCCCTCCACCCGAGACACTCTTCCCTCCCACCGAGACACTCTCCCCTCCCCCCAAGACACTCTCCACTCCCACCGAGACACTCTCCACTCCCCCGAGACATTCTCTCCTCCCCCTGAGACACTCTCCCCTCCCCCGAGACACTCTCCCTCCCCCCGTGACACTCTCCCCTCCCCCCGAGACACTCTCCCTCCCCCCGTGACACTCTCCCCTCCCCCCGTGACACTCTCCCCTCCCCCCGGGACACTCACCCCTCTCCCCGGGACACTCACGCCACACCTCGGGACACTCTCCCCTCCCCTCCCCCCGGGACACTCGCCCCTCTCCCCGGGACACTCTCCCCTCCCCCTGGGACACTCTCCCCTCCCCTCTCCTCGGGACACTCTCCCCTCCCCCCCGAGACACACTCCCCTCCCCTCGGGACACTCTCCCCTCCACCCGAGACAGTCTCCCCTCCTCCCGGCACACTCTCCCCTCCCACCGTGACACTCTCCCCTCCCCCCGGGACACTCTCCCCTCTCCCCGGGACACTCACACCACACCTCGGGACAATCTCCCCTCCCCTCCCCCTGGGAAACTCTCCACTCCCCTCGGGACACTCTCCCCTCCCCTCCCCCCCGGGACACTCTCCATTCCCCTCGGGACACTCTCCCCTCCCCTCCCCCCGGGACACTCTCCCCTCTCCCCGGGACACTCACGCAACACCTCGGGACACTCTCCCCTCCCCTCCTCCCGGGACACTCGCCCCTCTCCCCGGGACACTCTCCCCTCCCCCTGGGACACTCTCCCCTCCCCTCTCCTCGGGACACTCTCCCCTCCCCCCCGAGACACTCTCCCCTCCCCCCGTGACACTCTCCCCTCCCCTCCCCCCGGGACACTCTCCCCTCCCCTCGGGACACTCTCCCCTCCCCTCTCCTCGGGACACACTCCCCTACCCGCGGAGACACTCTCCCCACCCCTCTCCTCGGGACACTCTCCCCTCCCCCCGGGACACTCTCCCCTCTCCCCGGGACACTCACGCCACACCTCGGTACACTCTCCCCTCTCCCCGGGACACTCACGCCACACCTCGGGACACTCTCCCCTCCCCACCCCCCGGACACTCTCCCCTCCCCTCGGGACACTCTCCCCTCCCCTCTCCTCGGGACACATTCCCCTACCCGCGGAGACACTCTCCCCTCCCCCCGGGACACTCTCCCCTCCCCTCGGGACACTCTCCCCTCCCCTCTCCTCGGGACACACTCCCCTACCCGCGGAGACACTCTCCCCTCCCCTCGGGACACTCTCCCCTCCCCTCTCCTCGGGACACATTCCCCTACCCGCGGAGACACTCTCCCCTCCCCCCGTGACACTCTCCCCTCCCCCCGGGACACTCTCCCCTCCCCCCGGGACACTCTCCCCTCTCCCCGGGACACTCACGCCACACCTCGGGACACTCTCCCCTCCCCTCCCCCCGGGACACTCGCCCCTCTCCCCGGGACACTCTCCCCTCCCCCTGGGACACTCTCCCCTCCCCTCTCCTCGGGACACTCTCCCCTCCCCCCCGAGACACACTCCCCTCCCCTCGGGACACTCTCCCCTCCACCCGAGACAGTCTCCCCTCCTCCCGGCACACTCTCCCCTCCCACCGTGACACTCTCCCCTCCCCCCGGGACACTCTCCCCTCTCCCCGGGACACTCACACCACACCTCGGGACAATCTCCCCTCCCCTCCCCCTGGGAAACTCTCCACTCCCCTCGGGACACTCTCCCCTCCCCTCCCCCCCGGGACACTCTCCATTCCCCTCGGGACACTCTCCCCTCCCCTCCCCCCGGGACACTCTCCCCTCTCCCCGGGACACTCACGCAACACCTCGGGACACTCTCCCCTCCCCTCCCCCCGGGACACTCGCCCCTCTCCCCGGGACACTCTCCCCTCCCCCTGGGACACTCTCCCCTCCCCTCTCCTCGGGACACTCTCCCCTCCCCCCCGAGACACTCTCCCCTCCCCCCGTGACACTCTCCCCTCCCCTCCCCCCGGGACACTCTCCCCTCCCCTCGGGACACTCTCCCCTCCCCTCTCCTCGGGACACACTCCCCTACCCGCGGAGACACTCTCCCCACCCCTCTCCTCGGGACACTCTCCCCTCCCCCCGGGACACTCTCCCCTCTCCCCGGGACACTCACGCCACACCTCGGTACACTCTCCCCTCTCCCCGGGACACTCACGCCACACCTCGGGACACTCTCCCCTCCCCTCTCCTCGGGACACACTCCCCTACCCGCGGAGACACTCTCCCCTCCCCCGGGACACTCTCCCCTCCCCCCGAGACGCACTCCCCTCCCCCGAGACACTCTCCCTCCCCCCGTGACACTCTCCACTCCCCCGAGACACTCTCCCCTCCCCCCGAGACACTCTCCCCTCCACCCGAGACACTCTTCCCTCCCACCGAGACACTCTCCACTCCCCCCAAGACACTCTCCACTCCCCGAGACATTCTCTCCTCCCCCTGAGACACTCTCCCCTCCCCCGAGACACTCTCCCTCCCCCCGTGACACTCTCCCCTCCCCCCGAGACACTCTCCCTCCCCCCGTGACACTCTCCCCTCCCCCCGTGACACTCTCCCCTCCCCCGGGACACTCTCCCCTCTCCCCGGGACACTCACGCCACACCTCGGGACACTCTCCCCTCCCCTCCCCCCGGGACACTCGCCCCTCTCCCCGGGACACTCTCCCCTCCCCCTGGGACACTCTCCCCTCCCCTCTCCTCGGGACACTCTCCCCTCCCCCCCGAGACACACTCCCCTCCCCTCGGGACACTCTCCCCTCCACCCGAGACAGTCTCCCCTCCTCCCGGCACACTCTCCCCTCCCCCCGGGACACTCTCCCCTCTCCCCGGGACACTCACACCACACCTCGGGACACTCTCCCCTCCCCTCCCCCTGGGAAACTCTCCACTCCCCTCGGGACACTCTCCCCTCCCCTCCCCCCCGGGACACTCTCCATTCCCCTCGGGACACTCTCCCCTCCCCTCTCCTCGGGACACACTCCCCTACCCGCGGAGACACTCTCCCCTCCCCCGGGACACTCTCCCCTCACCCCGAGACACACTCCCCTACCCCGAGACACTCTCCCTCCCCCCGTGACACACTCCCCTCCCCCCGTGACACTCTCCCCTCCCCCCGAGACACTCTCCCCTCCCCCGAGACACTCTCCCTCCCCCCGTGACATTCTCCACTCCCACCGAGACACTCTCCACTCCCCCGAGACATTCTCCCCTCCCCCCGGGACACTCTCCCCTCCCCTCCCCCTGGGAAACTCTCCACTCCCCTCGGGACACTCTCCCCACCCCCTGGGACACTCTCCCCTCCCCTCTCCTCGGGACACTCTCCCCTCCCCCCCGAGACACACTCCCCTCCCCTCGGGACACTCTCCCCTCCACCCGAGACAGTCTCCCCTCCTCCCGGGACACTCTCCCCTCCCACCGTGACACTCTCCCCTCCCCCCGTGACACTCTCACCTCCCCCCGGGACACTCTCCCCTCTCCCCGGGACACTCACGCCACACCTCGGTACACTCTCCCCTCTCCCCGGGACACTCACGCCACACCTCGGGACACTCTCCCCTCCCCTCTCCTCGGGACACACTCCCCGACCCGCGGAGACACTCTCCCCTCCCACCGTGACACTCTCCCCTCCCCCCGGGAGACTCTCCCCTCTCCCCGGGACACTCACGCCACACCTCGGGAC
>NW_027253705.1:0-13124 GCF_044704955.1 Pristiophorus japonicus
ATAAAAGGTGACTGACTGTGACTGTACACTATTGACAAGTAAGAGGATGGTGACGTGGTAACTTGCACTGACCAGACTCTTAATCTGTCAACCAGATTCTTTGGTGTGTTTAATACAAGTGATGAATTTCAGTTGATGATGCAGTGAATGTTAATGGGATCAGAATACCCAAGCAAGATTTTGACTTGGACTGCAGTAATAATCCAATACATCAGTGCAGTTCTCAGTGCATAAAGAAATTCAATAAATTATTGGGAAATGCTTCCAAGAAATCTGCAACTTCACTACTGTGCAGTAAATGCCTTTCATGCTATCAAACTGCAGTTGACTGGACAACACTTGCTTCAAGCTAAATGACTTACTTTTCCTTTCCAGTTTCTTTCAATTGTGACAGAAAACATCTTTGTGGTAGAACGAAGAGCACTTTAAGTGGTCTTTATTTTAGAGGGGTTATATGTGATTCCATTGCTTGTGGGCAAAAGTCAATTTTAATGTTTTCATGCTGTGTTACCTTTGTTTTCTAAGCATTATCTACAAATGTCAATCACTTTCTGATGGTGTACTCTTCAACGTAGTGAATAGTACAGTAATAAAGAGCTGACATTTTTGGGCCTGGATCGTGAACCTGAAAATTGAGTGACCACCTATATTGTATCCCACAAAGTCTTTCTGCTTATTGTCTTTCAGTTGACTCCATTTTGCTGCTTGTCCATCTTTCAAAGAAATGTAGTTTTTAGGCATCACTTGTGGCAGTCGTCTCTACATACTCACCAGTTTCTAAATTCTGTAACACAATTCTGCTACTTAATAGCTTACTTGTGTTACTGACATATTGTGTAAAGTTCTCATTATTATTCACAATCAACAAAAACAAATGTTAAAAAAGGTAGGATGCTCAGTGCTACACTGCAATTTTTTTTATTGTTAAAAAATTGCAGTTATCCATTTTGTCGATTTAAAATTCCTATTCTCATCTAACTATGAATGTGTAGAAAAATGCTCAGTCGGTTTTAACCAAAAAAAACTGTAAATTTACCTTGGATGATTTTTGTTTTATATTGTGATAAATACAAAATAAGGATATATTTTTAAAGTAACTCCTCTGGGTATGTTTGAAGTGATTGCTTAGAACTTTATGATTGGCATCAAAATTAAATGTTAGCATTTTTTATCTTAAAATGTAGGAATGAAGGGCCCAAGTTTCGGGCCGCGCCTAAAATAGCGCAGCCCAGACCTGGACGCCCATTTTTCGCGCCAGAAAGTGCGCCTAAAAAAAACGTACCTATTCACCGGCTCCCTGCAGGCCCTCTGGAGCTGGGCTCGGTGCAGCACGAGCTGTAGGGGGCAGAGCCAGGTCCATGTGCAGTAGCTCCAGGCGCCCAAAACTGTGGGAGGGGCCCGAAGCACGCAGCCCCTAGCCCTGGCCGAATGGCCTCACTGGGGCTGCGTGGATAAGGCTCCTCCCGCCCGACTGGACCCCCTCTCTCTCTCTCTCTCTCTTTCTCTCTCTCTTTCTCTCTTTCTCTTTCTCTCTCTCTCTCTCTCTCTCTCTCTCTCTCTCTCTCTCTCTCTCTCTCTCTCTCTCTTTCCCTCTTTTCCCCCCCCCCCCCCACCGGACCTCCGCGACTCGACCTCTGCTTCCCCCCCCCCCCGCGACCCGACCTCCGCGACTCTTCCACCCCACCCCTCTACTGCTCCCCCTCCCCTCCCCCCTGCCCTCCGCCTTGTCCCCCTTGCCCCTTGTCCCCCTCTGCCCTGTCCCCCTCTGCGCCCCGCCCCATGCCCAACCCCTGTCAGAAACTCAGACACTGAGAGACAGACACACTGGGGGGGGGGGCCGTCCCAGCACGCTGTTGGAGGACTCCCGGTGCTGCAGTCGGTAAGTAGAAAATGTTTTTTTTTTATTATTTTTTTTTGTGATTGATTTATTGGTTGATTTATTGATGTATTTATCATTTATTATTGATGATGGCTCTTTATTTGTAAAACTGAAGTGTTTAATGTTTGTAAACTTCCCTTTTAAACCCCCCCCCCATTCCCTACGCCTAATTTATAACCTACGCCTGATTTTCTAAAGTGTAGACAAGGTTTTTTCGAACGTACAAAAATCTTCACTTACTCCATTCTAAGTTAGTTTGGAGTAAGTTTTCACTGCCTCAACTTTGAAAACAGGCGTAAGTGGCCGGACACGCCCCCTTTTGAAAAAAACATTCTGTTCCAAAGTGAAACTGTTCTAACTGACTAGAACTGGAGCAAACTAAATGCCAAGAATTCAAATTTCTAAGATACTCCATTCTAAACCAGTTGCTCCAAAAAATCAGGAGCAACTCAGGCCGAAACTTGGCCCCGAAGAGAGGAAAGTTTCCTGTCGATATAAAATGCTATTTGTTCTTGCAGCATTCAGTTTGGGCACTGTGTTTTGTAATTTTTTAATGTGTATTTGAATAAAAGGAAAATTCACCAAAATATTAATTATTTCTGTTACATGAAAATTATGTGCTATTTCTATTTTCCAAATATAACTGACTGATTACATGCTTAGGTGATCATGTGCTTGAATTATCATGCAGTAAAATTCAAATTCTGTATTGTTGGCACGTACTCAACCAACACATTTTTTGATTATAGTTGCAACAGCTTGTCACTCATATTTGGAATGCAATCACTGAGCTATTACATATTTTTGCTTGATTAGAAAATATAAATACTTGATCATACATTGCCTATTGGTAATTTCACTGAATTCACCCATTATTTTAACATTTTAAAAATATAATTCATATCTGTCTATGCTGTGCCACATTGGTTTGTTTTCTTAACTTCATGGAAATTATGCATAAATATGGGTGAAGAACTAGACAGCAAGGTAAATTTCTAGACATTAATGTCGATTTCATTAAGTACCAGTACCCAGTGTGTGCTGATACTTCGTGGCAAAATTTAGTAAATAAATGGCGCGAGCAATGGGTGGAAATGTGTTTTTCAATGAAATCTTCAAGGCAGGTGAGATGGAGAAACGGGGAAAGAATGGAGGCTTTGCCGGAAGAAGGGGTGAAGAGCCATAATCAGGTAATTATAGGAATCTGGTTGTAATAACTCATGTCGAAGATGGAGGGAAAGAAGACCAGCAAAGGGGATGAGGGTCAGAGATGGACCATGTAAAAGTGAGGGATGGCCAGAAATGTCAGAGTTGCTTTAGATTGGATTGAGCGCAGGATGTAGCATAAACACAATTGATGTAATGGAGCTGAAAAGTATTAAAACAGGAAATGTTCCATGTATCCTGCAAAAAGATGAGCATAGCTGGATCTATGTTGTTTGTCTCGTGACACTTGATCTCACAAAACTAAATAGAGGTAATGAAAGTTGAGAGTGAGAACAAGTTTGCCTTCGAAATGGAAGGTGTTATCTGGTGGCTACTGACTGGTCAGATGCTACTTGAAGAAATGGGGAGCTAGAAGCAGATCTCAGTGAGCGATGATGATTTGGGGGAGTTGAGGACCTAAAATTGACAAGGGCATTGGAAGAATCGTGGATATAGGTGGGTGGAAGATGGACAAAAAGAAAGAGAATGGAGTCGCAAATAATAACACATCAACATAAGAAGTAGGTGACTGAATCTTGGGTAGAAAGTAAAAGGTACACTGTTGAAATAAGATGTTGACTTTGGAATAAACTTGAAGCATAGAATAATACAACACAAAAGGAGGCCATTTGGCCTATCAAGTCTGCGCCGGTTATTTCAAAGAGCAATCCAGTTAGTCCCTTTCTCCTGAGGCCATGCCAGTGAGGTGACATGATCACAGGGATAAGTGATTGGGAAAGAGTCATCACATTTGAGACTGATCCTGTTCCTCCCTCCCTCCCTCCTTCCAACGATATACACACCTCCACAGAGTCTCTGGTTACAATAAGGAGCAGGAATCCTGGCATACTTTCTGCTCTAATCTGGGGCCACTGAAGTTAATTGTAGTCCATACTGAAAAAAATCTTGTGTGTCAGATTTGTGAGCTGACTGAGAAAATGAGGGTGGTATGTTCCGGCCAGAAATCACACTGAGCAACAAGTAATTCCTTGAACTTTACAATTTTTGGAGGGAAAGATGGCATAGTGGTTATGTTACTGGACTCGTAATCCAGAGGCCTGGACTAATGACACATCGAAGTGAGTTAAAATCCCGCCACGGTAGCTGGGGAATTTAAATTCAAGTTAATTAAAAAGATCTGGAATAAAAAGCTTGCATCAGTAATGGTGATCATGAAACTTACCGGATTGTTGTAAAACCCATCTGGTTCACTAATGTCCTTTTAGGGAAGGAAATCTACTGTCCTTGCCTGGTCTGGTCGATATGTGACTCCAGACATGCAGCAAGGGGATTCACCACCATCTTCTCGAGGGCAATTGGGGATGTGCAATAAATGCTGGCTTTGCCAGCGATGCTCACATCCCATGAATAAATACAACAAAAGTATTATTTTTCTTCTGGTCTTCAAAACTACAGTGTGCGTATTAAAAAGCAGGTTATTCTTAAAGCAAGAAAATAAATTAAATAATTCATTATCATTTTTTTAATCTAAAACTGCTGCATTATCAGTATCCCTTGCAAATTAGGGTTTTTAATTCTAGAGCAACTATTATTTCTGTATGTGGCTGTACTTTTTATGCAGACGATGAAATTGCAACTTTGGATGCTCTGAGTTGGGACTTCAATGTTGTCACTAATGGTTCTCCCACCCATATGTATATGTTCAGCACTGCTTTTTAATTTTTACTCTAGAAAGCCAAATTAACGATTTTGTTTTACATTTTACTTTTGTTGCTTGATGGCTATTAATACAAGATCTATCTTCTGCGACCCGATTTATGGCAGATTTCTAGGTACCATAAGACATTTCTGCTCCTTAATCCATTATTCTAATCTCTTACTCTGTCCTTTTATGGTCGATGCTCGATTGCTATTTTCTCTTTCCTATGCACATTTGGACATTCCTTTGGGCATTTTTTTTAAATTTCTGGTAAATATTAATACGTGCAAAATAACTTGCAGCACAGAAAACATTTTGTAAATTGAAAATATGTGGAAAAGAATTATTTTGTGTGTGAGTGCTAAGTAAGAGGAAACTTATGGAAATGTGCATAAAACCTTGTCATTGAGTGTCCTGTAAAAAGTCCCTTTTAATCAGTTTGTTTTAGTTTTTATAAATATTTGATCAAAAAAATCACGTGATTAAAAAAATACTTCGATATACTGCAAAATATTAATGTTTCCTAATTATTTTTAGTGTAACTTGCAGGAATTTGAGAAACAAACCCTTCTGTAAAATATACTAATAACAATAACTGCTTCGGAAATGTCAGATTCTTTAACTGTAGTTTAGTCCCTCTGTCTGCTTTAACACTGAAAGAAAGAGGCTTTCTTTCTATGGAACAATATTCGGTAAACTCTCCATGGAGGCAGAAGAGGCATCCTTCATTTACGTTTTGCTGTGATGCTTTGTGGTGTGATTTATCATGCTGCAGTGTTGGTTTTCAAAGAGAGGTTGTGTCTCCACATTTTTGTGTGCATACATATGTATGTAACATTGAATCGTCAGTTTAACCCTTTTCTTTGGTCGTTGGGTTAAGTGATATGCACTTATGAAATTGTATGTATGGAAGATAAGTATTTTTAACTAGAAATTTATATAAGAATGTTACTGTGGTATCTCATTTGTACCAGTGTAGTAGACCACAGGATCATCATCATCATTCCAAGCCACACCCAGTATGTTAGACATATATTAAGTATAAATATTGAATCCATCAAATCACTGAAAAAGATGTTCTTCAAGTTGCAGTAGAGATCTTGAGCATTACCTGTTCTAGCTCTTTCATAGTGTACTGTTGCTGTAAAATATGCTCTCATTTACAGAATCATGATTATGGCAGATATAATTGTTTGGCATTTATGAATTTGTATGTATTTATTGATCTAACTGTGAGGATTTTAATTGGTTAAAAGAAGTGTGCCTAAATAAATAGTGCACTTCTCAGATTCAGAAATAAACTTGTACCTCAAGTACTACACTTATAGAAAGAAGTCTAAGCGAAATATTGGTTTTGTTTCTGCTGAAATAAGTAGAATACTTGAGCATGAGACATGTATATAATCCACAATAGATGATACAGGCCTGGAATTTTCTCCATGGACGACAGTTAGACCTGAGAGTGCGCCCATTCCTGCACCCGTTCTGCCGATGTTAGAATACGCCCGAATGTAAAACTGGGTGTGAATTAGCAGAAATTAGCATAAACAATTGAGACCCAAGGAAAATACTGAACTCAAGCCATTGTTCTTTAAGTATGAAAATTAAACTTCAGCTCATTTAACTTCCATTCATGCACATTAGACACAGCATGTTTAAGAACCTGCAACCAGTGAAGCTTTAAAATTTTTAATGTTACTTGTACTAATGCCACAAAAATGCATTCAAACAAAATGGAAATACAGAGCAGGTCTCGGTGAGGATAAATTAAAATAAAACACTTAAAAAAAAATTTAAAAAAAAATGTATTTTTAAATCGCAGCGAACCACGAGAAGAATTACTGTTTCCTGCTGCACTTGAAAATCTGATCATCATTTGAAGCGAGCTTCAAAGCAAGCGGAATTGCAGGATACTCACGCAGAAGGCTCTGTTACTTTGGGGGCGGGTGTGTCGCCATTATTATGGTGGGAGAGTCCTCTTTGGGCCCCCCCACCCCCAAACTGGTGCAAATGACTGACTATAACTTCATGGAATATTTAAAATATGTGTTGGGAAATAGAGGATTTAAACCAGCTCAGGCTAATGTAAACAGGAAGCTTCAGGGTGAACGGGGCTTCGGAATAGGACCTTGGGTCAGTGTAGGAGTGCCGGATGCTGGCAGATGGCCACTTGTGGGGATGGTAGACAATGAAGGGAGTCTCCAGGTTGAAAGCTGTGGCTGGGTCACAGCCAAATACGTAGGTTTGTTGTGAAGCCTGAAGGCTGGAATATAAATTGCAGACTGAGGCAGAGACTGGACCTCCGGTTTGAGGCGAGCAAGTTGAGAGGAATGGCCAGGTATCAATGGAAGTAATTCTAATGTGAGAATTGGTCAGGTAGCAGGGTAGCTGTCTTGTGTGTTTTTGTGGGAAAAGGTTCCTTGATCTGACTGAAACATGTAATCACATGATGGCAATCACATGATTATTGCAGGGCAATCACATGATTATTGCAGACCAATCACCAATGTTCAAGTTGTTCTACAGCCTTGTAGTTCACAATCATGCTATGAAACTCTTTTTACACATCCAGAACTTTGAGTTTGTATGTATATTCTAAATTAAATTGTCAGAATGGACCTTTATTGTACTATGATCAAGATGCCCCAATTCCAACTTGGATTCCAGCCTTTATCTTATTTTAATAATCTACTGGCTCATCCAATTATTTATTTGTAATCTTCATCTGTTAATATTTGATAAATGGATTGTGTCGCTAGATTTGCCAGTAATTTTGCAAAGAAGTGAGATATTCAGTGTCTCCTTTGACAAGGCAGGTGAGTGGTGCAGATGACACAGTATCAAGGATAGAATGGTTACTTTCTGGGATGTGAGCCGTCAGCTCAGTGCTGAGCAGCGCCCTTCAATGAGATGGTGAGAGTTCAGAGGGGAGGAAGGTGGGGGTGAGAGATTTAAGGCAATACTTCCCTCTCCCAGGCATTGGGATGGCCAGAGGTCCACTTCGTGGGAGAGGTCAGAGTGGCTGTAGCCATTGTGCACACCATGTGCTTGCCAGGGGCTCCGCAGTTGAGTGGGACCAGCAGCCCGGGCGTCGCCGGAGGTGTGGCGGCCTGGGCCTGAGGGCAAGGAGAGAAGGTAGGGCCCAAACCTGTAGTTGGAGCTGGTCGAAGGCCTCACTGGACGCCGTTGGGGATCGAGTGCAGCAGTTGAGTCGGCCACGTCCAGTTGGAAGGTCTTGGCAGTGGGGAGGTCGATCTGGAAGGTAAATTGTGATTGGGGGATGGGCAGTGGACCCAGGTAGCTGCCCTTGGTTTTCGGGGTAAGGGAAATACTTTAGGAGTAGAAAATGCACCCACTATTGGGGTCCAAAGGGAGTTTAAACAGTGGGGTGGGGGAGGGGGGGGGGTGGAGATTGGGGACGAGAAGAATGAAGGATGGCAGCAGCTGGCCAGGGGGAAGTTCGTTCAGGGAGAACTCCCTCGGGATCTGCCATCCCATCCACCATCTTGTAACTCCCGTAGGCAACTGAGCCCATACAGTAGAGCCTGGTCTCCAGTCGTCTTGGACCTCCTTGCCACTGGACCAAGATCTTGCTCTGCTAAGTCGGTGTGCATGGCCACCCCACATTAAAAGATCTCGCGCACAAGCATCTTCTACCCTTCAAAATGAAGTTCGGGACCTGGAACGTCAGCAACCTCATGGGAAACAGCGATGGACCGGAAAGTCACACCGCCATCGTTGCCCGGGAACTCTGATCCTTCGATGTCGACATCGCCGCCCTAAGTGAGACCCGGTGGGCAGGGGAAGGCCAACTCAAAGAACAAGATGGTGGTTACACCACCTTCTGGAAAGGAAAACCAGAAGAAGAATGCCGCCTCCATGGAGCTGGCTTCGCCATCAAGAATGAGCTGGTCAGCCGCCTCAGGAACTCCCCCTGAGGGATAAGCGAACATCTCATGACACTCCGGCTCACCCTAGCCCCGAACCAGTGCGCCACAGTTATCAGCGCATACGCTCCAGATGAGACCGAAGAGGAATTCTACTCCAGCCTTGAACAATCCCTGTCCCGAGTCCCTACACTCGACAAATTGATCCTCCTCGGCGACCTCAACGCCAGGGTCGGTAAGGACACACACCTCTGGGGAGGCGTGATCGGCAGATAGGGGGTAGGGAAAACCAACTCCAGCGGTACCCTGCTCCTGACAAAATACCAAGAACACGACCTTGTCATCACCAACACCTTTTTCCGTCCGAGAGACAAGTACCAAGGCATCGTAGCAACACACTCGCTTGACGAAGTCATCATCCGAGCAAGGGACCGCAAGGACGTGCGCATCACCCGCGCCATGATAGGAGCCGGCGACTGCTGGACGGACCGTCGCCGAATCCGCTCAGTCATCAATATCAGTATAGCCCCAAAGCAGCGACGGCAACAGGAACAGTGCCGCAAAAAAAATCAATGCCGGGGCACTCAAAGACCCAGTTAAGAAAGCCCTATACAGCCAGCACCTCACTGCCAACCTGATGACCCTGAAACAGAGTCCCCACAGCACCTGGTCTGCCCTCAAGGCCACCATAATCAGCGCCTGCGAAGAGACGCTCCGTCACTCAACCAGGAAACACCAAGACTGGTTTGATGAGAGTGACCAGGTGATCCAGGAGCTAATAAGCAGCAAGCACAAGGCATTTCTGAGCTGGGAGCAGCAAAGCAGCTGTACCGGCAGCTGAAGGCCGAGGTCCAACAAAAAACCCACGACCAAAAGAATAGATGGTGGGTGGAGAAAGCACAGGAGATTCAGCAGCTGGCTGACAGCCATGTCGTGCGAGGATTCTTCACTGCAGTTAAGTCCACTTGCAGCCCAAGGCTCCACCCTACTGCTAGCCAAGAATGGGCAGGCACTCGTCAAGGACACCAAGCCTGTCTGAGCCCACAGGAAGGAGCACTTCGAAGATTTCCTTAACCAAGACTCTGCTGTTGACACGAGTGTCCTCGACTCCATCCCGCAGCATGCTACCCGCCACCATCGCAATAAGACCCCAGCCCTGCACGAGGTAGAAAAGGCCATCCGTCAGTTGAAGATCAACAAGATAGGAGCAGATGGAGTCCCTGCTGAGGCACTAAAGTATGGTGGAGAGGCACTATTGGAACGAATGCATGACCTCCCCTCTCTTATCTGGAAGGAGGGGCGCATGCTGGGAGATCTGAGATGCCATAATCGTGACCATCTTCAAAAAAGGGGACAAATCCAACGACGGCAACCACAGAGGAATCTCCCTGCTGTCGGCCACTGGGAAAGTCATCACTAGAATCCTCCTCCAACCATCTTGTCCTTGTGGCTGAACAGCTCCTCCGAGAGTCGCAATGTGGATTCAGTCCACTAAGGGGTACAACAGACATGATCTTCACTGTGCAACAATTACAAGAGAAATGCAGGGAACAGCACCTTGTACATGGCTGCCTTTGACCTCCCAAAGGCATTTGATACTGTCAACTGTGAGGTCTACCTCCAAAAGTCTGTCACCATCCTCCACCTGCTCCATGACGACATGCATACGTGATCCTGACCAATGGATCCACCAGAGACCCAATCCACATCTGTAAAGGGGTCGAGCAGGGCTGCGTCATTGCGCCAAAGCTCTTCTCGATCTTCCTTGCTGCAATTCGCCATTTCACTATCCACAAACTCTCCGTTGGAGTGGAACTAAACTATAGAAGGAATGAGAACCTGTTCAACCTTCGTCGCCTCAGGCTAGATCCAAGACCGTCCCATCCTCCTGTCGTTGAACTACAGTACGCGGACGACATTTGCGTCTGCGGACATTCAGAGGTGGAACTCCAAACCATTGTCAACATCTTCACTGAGGCGTACGAAAGCATAGACCTTACACTAAACATCTGTAAGACAAAAGATCCTCCACCAACCTGACCCCGCCACACAGCACTGCCACCCCGGTCATCAAAATCCATGGCGCAGCCTTGGACAATGTGGACCATTTTCCATAATTCGGGAGCCTTTCAATCAGCAAGGGCAGACATCGATGACAAGGATCAACACCACCTCCAGTGTGCCAGTGCAGCCTTCGGTCGCCTGAGGAAGAGAATGATTCCCAAATCTGGCACCAAGCTTATGGTTGACAGGGCAGTAGTGATACTTGCCCTCCTATCTGGTTCAGAGATGTGGACCATATTTAGTAGACACCTCAAAACATTGGAAAAGTACCATCGCCGCTGCCTTCGCAAGATCCTGCAAATCCACTGGGAGGATAGACGCACCAACGTCTGTGTTCTCGCTCAGGTCAAAATCCCCAGCATCGAATCACTGACCACACTCGACCAGCTCCGTTGGGCGGGCCACACGTCCGCATGCCTGACACGAGACCCCCAAAGCAAGCACTCTACTCAGAACTCCGACACAGCAAGCGAGCCCCAGGTGGGCAGAGAAAACATTTCAAGGATACCCTCAAAGCTTACTTGATAAAGTGCAACATCCCCACCGGCACCTGGGAATCCCTGGCGCAAGACCGCCCTAAGTCGTGGAAGAGCATCCAGGAGGGAGTTGAGCACCTAAAGTCTCGTCGCCGAGAGCATGCACAAAACAAGCGCAGACAGCGGAAGGAGCATGCGGCAAATCCGACTCCCCACCCACCCTTTCCTTCAACCACTGTCTGTCCCATCTGTGACAGAGACTGTAATTCCTGTATTGGACTGTTCAGTCACCTAAGAACTCAGAGAGTGGAAGCAAATCTTCCTCGATTTCGGATGATGATGATGGGTTACTTCTACAGTTCGCAGTTTCCAACATTCCGCTAGTGCAATTATCCATATTACAGAAGTGTGAATACACACACATTGGAATGTTACAGCAAGTATGTCTTGTAACTGTGACTGATACCATAAATCTAGACAGTCTTGCCAGTCATTGCCTGAGTAGTTAAAATTACCTGAATTCCTTTTGGACTGCTTGACAGTTTACAGGGATAGATCTTAACAGACATGAATAATCGATGAATATGTAGCTGTTTTCTCTGATGTGCGTGTGGAAATTGAGGATGTGAACATTTATGTTTCATTTCAGATACTTGAGTGATAGAGATATTGAGGAACTTGATAATGACTGGAATTCAGTCAGTAAATCTAAGGATAACAGCCACATAAAATAAACTTTAGTTAAAATATTTCAAACTGTGCCATACATATGAATTTCTTCTGGAACTGGCCTAATGTAAAGCTACTTCTGGATGTAGCACTAAGTCATATAGACCAGCCAGAAGGTCCCAGCTTCCTGTGCTAAGTCAACTGTTCTTGGGCAGGGAAGTAGTTGGGATGCTATAATCGGCCTCTGAATCCAAGAGCTAGAAATGCAGATGTTGTTTGGTGATGTCTGCTGGCAAGTGTGCATGCATGTCAAATAAGGAAATGGTCAGGTTTGGTTGTGGAGAGGGGGCGGTTCTTGACACGGTTTTAGGGAATGAAGCTGGACGTAGAAGGGGTATCACTGGAAGACCATTTTGGTGGTGATAATTCAGTTAGATTTAGCATCGTTATGGAAAAGGATAAAGATAGACTAGGAGTGAAAGGCCAATGTTGTTAAGCTGAGGAGTGATTTAGCAAAAGTGGACTGGAAATAGCTACTTGAAGGTAAACCAGTGACAGAGCAGTGGGAGGCATTCAAGGAAAAGATTGCGGGTTCAGAGCAAATGTGTTCCCACAAAGAAGGATGGGACTCAAATCTAGAGCCTCCTGGACGTCAAGGAGAATACAGGGTAAGATCAGGCATAAAAGGGAAGTTTATGTTGGATATTGCGATGTAAATGCTGCAGAAAGCTTAGAGGAGTATAGAAAGTGTAGGGGTGAAATTAAAAAGGAAATTAGGAAAGCAAAGAGGGCATGGAAAAATATTGGCAATTAACATCAAGGAAAAGGCAAAGATGCTTTATAAATACATAAATAGCAAGAAGTTAACTCCGGATCAAAAAGGTAACTTGTGTGCAAAGGCGGATGACGTGGGTATGGTTCTTAACGAATACTTTGTCTGTCTTCACAAAAGAGAGGGACATTGCAGACATTGTAGTTGAGGAGGAGTATGAAACATTGGATGAGATAAACATGGTGAGAGAGGAAGTATTAAGGGGTTTAGCATCTTTGACGGTAGATAAATCGCCAGGCCCGGATGAAATGTATCCCAGGCTGTTAAGAGAAGCAAGGGAGGAAATACCTGAGGCTCTAACCATCATTTTCCAATCTTCTCTGGCTACAGATAAATTACCAGAGGATTGCTAACGTTATGCCTTCATAAAATAAGAAAGGGATGGACTAGATAATTACAGACCAGGCAGCCTTATCTTGGTGGTGGGCAAATAATGGGAAAATGTTCTGAG